>NW_026897521.1:102500-205000 GCF_033153095.1 Gastrolobium bilobum | reverse complement strand
ATTTATTTTCTTATTTCATTAGGATTTGTATTAGGTCTGGGCTTAGCCCATTAGTATGTCTATATATTGTACATCTTGCATCAGTTCAATACATACAGTTTTATTTCAATGTTCCTCTCTTTTCTTGTTATTTAACTAATGTGGGGTTTATAAGGTTTTGGGCACTCCCACCCTTTGAGCTAGCTTTTGGGGTGGTGTATCCTAAGGTTCTTATCAAGAGCCTAAGGAACCTTGAATTTTTTTTTTTCGGTGAACCCATTGTTCATCGTCTTTTAAATTTTTTTTCCGGAACTGTCTCGTTGTCAGTTTCCGGACATTTTCTTCCGCATTCAAACCTCTGACTTCGTCATCCACCACCGTCCGGTGGAGTTTTCCGGCAAACCACATACCGGCGTGCTCGTCTCGGCAGCGCGATCTCAACGGCATCGGCCGCATCTCCAGAAAACCTCCCACGCGCCCTCTCGCACGCGTGACAAACTCACCAGTTGCCAAACTCACCACCATTAGGCTTCTTCTAGCCATTGCAGCATCCCAAAACTGGTTTTTGGAGCAAATTGACATCAATAATGCCTTTCTCCATTGCAATCTTACTGAAGATGTTTACATGTCTATACCACAAGGAGTTTCTGCACCAAATCCCCAACAAGTTTGCAAGCTCCAAAAGTCCCTCTATGGACTTAAGCAAGCGAGTAGAGAATGGAACATGAGACTGACCACAGAGCTCATTTCTCTTGGGTACACTCAATCAAATGCAGACCACTCCATATTCACCAAAGCCACTCATGATTCTTTCACTGCACTTCTGGTGTATGTTGATGACATGGTCCTAGCTGGTAACAACATGATCGAGATACAAGCCGTCAAGCAGCATCTTGATAAGCTTTTCAAGATCAAGGACTTCGGTCCTCTTCATTTCTTTTTAGGATTTGAGATTGCTCGTTCTCAACGAGGCATAGTCTTAAATCAGAGAATATACACTTGAATTATTGACTGATAGTGGTGTGCTTGGAGAAAAACTTGTTTCTACCCCAATGGAAGCCACACTTTCCTTATCCCAAAACCAAGGAGAGCCTTGTCATGATGCTGGAGCCTACCGTCGACTTGTTGGACGTCTTCTATACCTAACAAACACCAGACATGATATTTCTTTCGCTGTACAGCAACTGAGCCAGTTTATAGCACAGCCTATGAAGTCTCATTTTGATGCTGGTCTTCGAGTATTGAGATACCTAAAGGGATCTCCAGGAAAGGGACTCTTCTTTCCATCTCAGAACTCACTTGTCCTCACAGGATTCACGGATGCTGATTGAGTCACATGCCCAGATACTCGTCGTTCCACTACGGGCTTTTGTATCTTCCTTGGATCACCATTGATTTCTTGGAAATCTAAGAAACAAACCACAATCAGTCGCTCATCAGCAGAGGCAAAGTATCGAGCATTAGCAACTTTGACCTGTGAAGTGCAGTGGCTTACATATCTTCTTCATGATCTATGTGTTCCAGTTAATGGTCCAACCAAAGTATACTGTGACAATCAAGCAGCCATACATTTGGCTCACAATCCCACTTTTCATGAAAGAAGCAAGCATATAGAGTTGGACTGTCACTTGACCCGCGAGAAAATCGTCCAAGGATTGATTCATTTGCTTCCAATTTCAACCAAGCAACAACTCGCAGATACTTTCACAAAAGCACTTCATCCAGCTCCATTGCATGCTTGTTATCCAAGTTGGGACTTCATGACATCTACCTCCCAACTTGAGGGGGGTGTTGAGTATCAGTTAGTTAGGAAGTTAGTTAGTCGTTTAGGAAGTTAGTTAGTCGATTTCTGTTACTCACATTTACTGTTAAGCTCTCACTATATATATGTGAGAACAATGTAACTTAAACTTACTTGATTCATTTTTTACTTAATATGAAAATTCAGTTTCCCATATTCTCTGTTTACGATTGCTACAGTGGGTGTGCAAGGTCCATGCATAATCAAAAGACAAAACATTAGACAATAAATAAGTAAAAGAGAATGTCGCTATTTGCCGATTCTTCCTTACATTCATAAAGGATCCCAAGAGAATAAGGACATTATCGTTTTTTAAATAAAAATTCAAATATAACGGTTCCGTAAAAGCCACCTTACAAGCACAATCCATTTCATAAATATGAAAAAGGAATATCATAAGAAAAGAGATGGATAGAAGAAGAACAGATAATTTGGTGGCATGATGGTATGCTATTGCCACTGTGTTACATCAGCTAATGTAAATACATTTTTATTTCAAAAAAAAAAATGTAAATACATTTTCATCCGGTTTCTATTATTTTTAATGAAAAATATATATAAAAAAGTGTGTGTTGTTTTAAATTAAGGATACAAATGTAGGTTTTTTTAAGAGAAATAAATACAAAGAGGTCGGATCTATACCTTTATTTTTTTGGCTTTATTTTTTTGATCAGTGGAATCCATACATCTTTGTGTCTATATCTCTCTTAAAAAGATACAAGTTTGTGTCCTTTGGAAGAACACAACTTTTGGCAGGAAGCTTAAATATTGCATAGACATATATATTTTTATTTTTATTTTTTTTACCATATTGCTGCACAAAGTGAAAGGTGCGAAGATCAAACTAGTAATCTCATACTATGTAAATTAATTATTTCAACTCAACAGCTCAAGCTATTAACGAATGATGAGACCGTCTTTGGCATAAAATTTTGAAGCAACGGAAACAGTTGACAAATGATGAAGCAACTTGTCAAAGTTTGGTTCCAACTTAGAATATCCTCAGCGCACAGAGAGGACTGTGTGTTGTGTTGAGATATGTAGTCCCACATTGGTTGTATGTGCAACTAATGTGGAGTTTATAAGGCTTTGGGCACTTCCACTCTTTGAGCTAGCTTTTGGAGTGGTGTCTCCCAAGGTTCTTTACATGGTATCAGAGCCTCGTGTCCCGGGTTCAATCCTCGCCGCCCCCACTTTCTTTCAAGTGGAATTTATTTGTTCGCACAGGTAAGTGGACCTGTGCATTGTCCACTCTTCAAGCTCGTAGTCCCACATTGGTTGTATGTGCAACTAATGTGGAGTTTATAAACCCTTGGACACTCTCACCTTTTGAGCTAGATTTTGGAGTAGTGTATCCCAAAGTTTTTTACATGTTTGCTGTAAAATTTTGTAAATATCCTTGAAGAAATATAGAGGCTTGCCCCCGGCAAGTGCAATCGATAAAAAATACAAACATTAAGGATATACTTTTTATGATCAATTACTATATTAAATTTAAAGAAAACAATAGTAAAAGCCCTGAAATCTCTGGTTATAAGGTAAATTTTAGCTGTTCCCAAATGCATGACATTTATATTTATCACTTAAAGCATAAATGATCAATTCAATTTGGTTACTAAGTAGACATGAACATATGAATAGAGTATAACGACAATGGCCAAAAAGCAGACAATATAAACCAAGAATATTTATTTAATATCATTTGTTAGCATCAAATATCTAGATTAGAAATCCACATAATCCCAAAAAAAAACACAAATGCATTATAACAAGTTTTTGGAATCATTCCTTTAGCTTCAAGAAAGTTTTCAGCCATTGCCAGCATTGAAATCACTATATTACGTGGTAGTATTGGGTTTTATTTAACCTTGGTATATAAAAGTTTCTTATAAATTAGTAGTGTAAGAAATACTTTTATTATTTTTTCAAGGGCGTTGCATTTAACTTCCTTTATGTTCTTCTCTAAATTTTACTCCTTCAACTTCTACGAGTCTTTTCACTTTTACCGTCCTCACTTTATCAATTTTCAATTAATATGAAAATTTATCACTGACTCTTGAATATTTTCATTATATGAAACACTCCTCTCACTGAGTTGATGAGATGACAATAGTAGAAACCTCTCCAAGTTGAAAAAGCATCAAGGGTCCATATTGTCTGGCAAAATCTCTTAGTTTTCGATGGGGTTAAGAGCCTACCAAACTGTGTATATTACCTTTAATAGGTAATACAAGGGTTAAGAGGAGAAAGGAGAAAAGAGATGAAATGTAGACGTTTAGCAGAGCCATGGAAAAGAAACAGAATAGTATTATTAGTCATATCCTAATTCCTACCAGTGTTTGTTTATATACACGTTACTGACTAGTATAATGCCAAGTCATATTCTTCGGTTTCTCCTTTTTCATGAATAAAACAAACGAAAATGAGAGGAACAAGGTGGTTCTTGGAAGTAAGGTATTCCCGTTTGGTGATGGGTGCGAGCACACCTAAGGGCGTGGAAGTGAAAAATGAAGGGAACAAAAAAAAAGAGAGGATATACGTATTAGTCATAAGCATATTCTACTTGTGTCTGGTTGTGGACACATTATTCAGCACCCTTCTTGTTGGAGTTATTTAGATGATTCATTAGATTATGGAAAGTTGATGTCTTCTCAAGTTTCGATGCATGTTAAAAAGAAAAGGCTTCTTGTAAAAATGAATGATTGCATTGAACATCCTCTTCAATAAATGGAGAAAGAGAGTAGTTTTGTTCGTCATATCCTATTACTGTCTGTTTATATACACATTATTGAGCACTCTCCTTGACTATGCTTTACATTTTGTTTTTGTTTTATGCCGTTTCATAAAGAATAAAACAGAGTAGTCTTCGGTTTCTTTATATACACGTTACTGAGTAGTATAATGCCAAGTCATATTCTTCGGTTTCTTCTTTTTCATGAGTAAAACAATTGAAAATGAGATGAACAAGGTGGTTCCTGGAAGCAAGGCAATGGCATTTGGTGTTGGGAGGGAGCAAAGCTAAGGTTGACGGTGAAAAATGAAGGGGAAAATGGATATGCATTATCCTACTTGTGTCTGTTTATGTGCACGTTATTGTGCTCTCTCCTTGACGATGTTATCCCTTATTCTTTTTTTCAGTTTTGTGCCGTTTCAAAATCTTTGGTTTCTCCTATATTTGAAAAAGTTTATTTCCATGTTTGATTTCTTCTCCAACAGTGGAAGTATCTGGTATTCTAAAGTAAACCTGACTTATTTGTACAATTGTAATGGTTACGGCCAATTTCAAAAGAAGAGCAAAAACCTTCAAGTCCTTTTCCATCAACAAGGTGGTTCTTGGAAGACTATGTTTTGCTTATCTTCTGAGTTCTACTATATTATGTTCACACCATCTGAATACATGGATATCATCATAACTCATAGCCTGTTGTTGAAGTTTTGTCATCTTAACACTTGAAAAAGGGTTATGAAATATTATTGATTTTTTATTTGAATCTGTACATAGGGGTCTCTATTTATAGAGACTTCTTGACCTAATTTTGACCTAATGGGCTTGGCCCAATATACAAGTAACGGACTAAATAAAAATAAATAAATGACTACATAATTACTATTTACAACACTCCCCCTCAAGCTGAGGAATAAGTATTTATCATTCCCAGCTTGCTAGCAAGTTCTTGAAATCTATCTGAAGGAAGCCCCTTTGTCAATAGATCAGCTAATTGACGCCCAGTGGGAATGTATGGAGTGGTAATCAACCCGCTATCAAGTTTCTCTTTGATGAAATGGCGGTCGACCTCAATATGTTTAGTCCGATCATGTTGAACTGGATTATGAGCTATACAAATAGCGGACTTATTATCACATAGCAGCTTCATAGGTCCCTCACATTTTATTTTTAGATCATCAAGTACAATTTTTAGCCATAGTAACTCACAAATGCCTTGAGCCATAGCTCAAAATTCAGCTTCTGCACTTGATCTGGCGACTACATCTTGTTTCTTACTTCTCCATGTCACCAAGTTACCACAAAGAAACATGCAATAACCAGTGGTAGAACGACGGTCAGTCACGGATCCAGCATAATCAGCATCTGTGTAGACTTCTAAAGATAGATTGCCATCACGTCGGAATAACAACCCTTTACCAGGAGTACCTTTCAGATACTGAAGAATTCTCTCTACTGCCTGCATATGTTTCTCCTTTGGATCGTGCATAAATTGACTGACAACACTAACAGCATAAGCTAAGTCTGGTCTAGTATGGGCCAAATATATCAATTTCCCAACTAGCCGTTGATATTGTCCTTTATCAACTGGAGGACTCTCCTCTTCATAACACATTTTGTGATTCTGCTCAATAGGAGTATTAGAGGGTTTACACCCGAGCTTTCCTGCTTCTTTGAGAAGATCAAGAACATATTTCCTCTGGCTGATAAAGACTCCTTTGCTCGAATGAGCTACTTCTAACCCTAGGAAATATCTCAGTTTCCCAAGGTCTTTGACTTCAAACTCAGAGGCAAGCCGTGTTTGCAGAATCTGTCTCTCCACAAAATCATCACCTGTGATAATAATATCATCAACATATACAAGGAGCACAGTAAGCTTCCCATTTTGGGAGTGCTTGAAAAAAAGAGTGTGATCTCCTTGACTTTGTTTATATCCTAAGGTCATCATAACCTTAGTAAACTTTCCAAACCAGGCACGAGGTGACTGCTTCAATCTATACAAGGCATTTTTTAATTTACAAACTTTATTTTCTCCCTTCACAGAATCAAAACCAGGCGGAATTTCCATGTAGACTTCTTCTTCTAACTCACCATTGAGGAAAGCATTCTTCACATCAAATTGGTTTATATCCCAATTGTAATGGGCAGCAAGGGATAACAAAACTCTTACCGTATTCATCTTTGCAACTGGAGCAAATGTTTCTTCATAATCAATGCCATAGGTTTGGGAGTAACCTTTGGCAACTAATCGAGCTTTGTATCTCTCAAGAGTTCCATCAGAATTATATTTCAGGGCATAAACCCATTTGCACCCTATTGCTTTCTTTCCAGTAGGTCTATCAATAACCTCCCATATTTTATTTTTCTCCAATGCATTCATCTCCTCTTGCATGGCTTGAGCCCAATTCCCATCTTTCAAGGCTTCATGTACTGATTTTGGGATTGCAATAGAGTCTAGTGCTGAAACAAAGCTTTTGTGCTGCACAGACAGATTAGCAGAGGAAACAAAATGGGAGATAGGGTATTGAGTACAAGAGGAACAAGATTTCTTGGGACATGATCTTTTTCCTTTTCTAAGAGCAATGGGTAAATCATCAGAATCAGTAGTAATTGGTAAGTCATCAGAAGTATCGTGATCAGAAATATGAGATTCAGGACTTACCAGTGGTTCAGACGATTGAGGTTGCTGCTGAGGCAATGTGGGCTGTGTATCAGTCATAGGATGATCAGTCACAGGAGGATCAGACATAGACACATTGGGAACAGGAAAAAGAGGAAGAGACACTGACTCAGGTGAAGGAGTAGACACTGAAGATTCAAATTCAAAGAAGGAAGGTGATGAGTCTTCTAGTGAATTATTCTCCCCCTAAAGATGAGGACCTTGGAAAAAGGACTCAGATTCCTGAAATGTAACTTCCATAGAAACAAAAAAATTCCGACTACCAGGGTGATAACACTTGTAGCCCTTCTTATCAGGAGCATATCCAAGGAAGACACATTTAAGAGCCCTAGGATCCAACATACTGCGATGCTGTTTATGAATATGAACAAAGACAACACACCCAAACACTCGAGGAGGAAGACTTTGCAAAGTTGGAACAGAAGGAAAAAAAGAAGTCATGGAGTGAATAGGACTTACATGATCGAGAACCCGAGTGGGTAGACGGTTGATCAAGAACGCTGCAGTAAGAATGGCATCTCCCCAATAGCATTTGGGTACATGTGTTTGAAACAGTAAGGCACGAGCAACTTCAAGAAGGTGACGATTTTTTCTTTCAACAACCCCATTTTGTTGAGGGTACACACAAGTAAGTTCATGAATCATACCTTGATTTCGTATAAATTGAGAAAATATGTGATTAACATATTCAGTACCATTTTCTGTTCTTAATCTCTTGATTTTTCTACCAAATTGGGTCTCAACCATTTTATAAAATTGAAAGAACAGATATGGTACCTCATACTTTTCATGCATTAAGTAAACCCAAGTTACACGAGTGCAATCATCAATAAAAGAAACAAACCATCTATTTCCAGAAGCATGAGGGACTTTAGAAGGACCCCAAACATCAGAATGAATAAGATCAAAAGGTTCAACACTCTTAGTACTACTAGAAGGAAAAGACACACGGTGATGCTTAGCAAACTCACAAACATCACAATGAAAAGACTCAACAGGCTTAGATAAAAACAATGACGGAAATAAAGACTTGAGTAAACCAAATGGAGGATGTCCCAAGCGCTTATGATGAAGCCAAATCAAAGAATCAGCAATTGATTGACCATGAGACATTAAGATGTGATCTGTTACTTTATTTGCGGGAGATTGTGACACCAGATAGTACAACCACCTTGCTCTTTAGCACTACCAATCGTCTTCCCCGTGGCGAGATCCTGAAATACACAATGGGTAGGGAAGAAGGTTACAGAACAATTCAGATCTTTTGTAATTTTAAGAATAGAAAGAAGATTCGTGGAGAGTTTAGGAACATGAAGAGCATCTTTAAGATGTAAGAACTGCTGTAAGTTTATGTCACCAGAACCCGCAACTGATGTATGTGAGCCATCAACTATGGCTATAGTATAAGTTCCAATGGTAGGATGATAAGAAGCAAAGGAGTCAGCACAACAAGCCATATGATCAGTAGCACCAGAATCAACAACCCAGGAATGTTTAAAATCATTACATGAAGAAAGGAAAGAATGAGTTTTGGGGCTCATACCAGCCAAAGCCAAAGCACTAGTATCAGATGGCTTACTCAGATAATCAAGGATGGTTCGGAGCCGTTCTAACTCATCTAGACAAAATGCAGGTTGGGTCTCATTAGGTGCAGGAGTTATTCCAAAGGAAGTAAAATGCGCTTGACTACGCATCCTTGCCATCTTTTCTAAGACAGTTTGCTTTCCATGGAGGCGAAAGCATAAATCCTTGATATGACCTGTTCTTTTACAATAAGAACACCATCGATCATCTCTCTTAGGTTTAGAAGATGCACCATCATAAAACTTTGTAAAGGAACTCCTTTGAAAAGAGGCCATACTGCACAAAAAATAGTCAACGAAAAAGGCTCTAAGAAGCCAAAAATTTCGGAAAAAATACCAAACGATGTCTGATCTGAGAAAACAACACAGATCCAGAAAGAGAACAAGGAGACGAGAAGAATGGTGGTGGTCCGGTCCAGAAACACCGGACGCGCCTCCACGCGTAGGCTTCACTCGCGGACAAGGAGGCGGCGCGTGAGAGCGCGTGGCAAGGCTTCTCCGGCTGAAATTTTTCCGGTGTGGTCGTCCGATGAGCGCGCACCTGTCTGTGGGTGGTTGCGGTTGAAAAGTCACCGGAAAGGGTCCTAAACGGTGAAGACAGAACTGGTTGAAGGCGGTCGGAGGTGTTTGGATCGTTTGTGGCGGAGGAACGTTGCGTAGAATGATAGAACGAAAAAAAAAGGTCAACAGTGGTCCCCTTGGTCCAAAAGGTCCCCGGAAAAAATTTTCCGATGGCGACTGATGGCGGGAAGAGGCAAAGAAATTAGGGTTTTGTAAAAAAAAGACAATAGGTGCGGAAGCAGAGCCCTCAAGATCGAGAGCTTTGATACCAACTTGAAAAAGGGTTATGAAATATTATTGATTTTTTATTTGAATCTGTACATAGGGGTCTCTATTTATAGAGACTTCTTGACCTAATTTTGACCTAATGGGCTTGGCTCAATATACAAGTAACAGACTAAATAAAAACAAATAAATGACTACATAATTACTAATAAATGACTACATAATTACTATTTACAACATTAACCTCACAACGGGCCACACAAACAGATGCCTGCCGCAAATATGCAAACAACTTTGCATGAATTCGAAAGTTTCAAAATTTGTTTCATGTGAGATTGGATATTCAAGTGTGATGATCTCCCACATTATTTAGTAATGGGATAGGTGAAGTCCATATAAGAGGAAAGATTCGTAAACAAAATGTTAAGCTTTTGAGTTATGAAATCTGGCCCATGAACTCAATACTTTAAAATTTTGATTAATAGGCTTGTAATTTTTAATAAATGAATATCATGAATTCAATATCTTAAAATTTTGGTTAATGAACTTGTATTTTTTAGTAAATAATATTTTATTAATTTTAATAAAAAAATATCTTAATATTTTTTAATAAAATAATATTTTGAATTGCGATATGGCTTTAGCTATGGTATTATTTTGACTTTTTATCAATTTAAATATGAGGAGTGTTATATTGACAATTTTTTTTTTACAAACTACACTATGTCTTACCGGGAAGACTTTACTTGAAGTCTTACCACTAAGACATAGTGTAATTTGTAAACAAAAAATTTGTAAATATAACATTCCCCTTCAAACATATAAAAGAAACAAAATAATTATAACGTATATTTTATGTCATTTTTGAAGGCTTTGTTGGGCTTGTATTTTTAATAAATATTATTTATTATTTTTAATAAAAATATATATTATTTTTGCAATAAAATAATATTTTGAATTGTTATATGGCTCGAGCTATAATACTATTTTGACTTTTCATCAAATTAAACATATAAAATGAATAAAATAAACAAAACAAGGTTAGACCAATCCTTGTATTTTCTACAAACAAACCATATCAAACTCATAATTTGACTTGTATCAAGCTAACAAGTCAAGTTAAGATTGAAATATTTTACATAAATTTAGTCTATTTAAATTAAAGTCTGATTTGACGTGACCTATTTACATCCATGGTTACAATGATGCGTTCCTACTTCTGTTTTTGTTTTTTATTTTCTCTAAAATGGGTGCAAAAATGGTGGATAACTGCTCTCTATCTCACTATAGCTAGACTCCAATTTTGCAGCAATGCATTAGCACAAGTGCATGAGCTAGGGTTAAATTTTTAGCCCTCGTGTACTATACCCACTTAAATTAGAGGGGTTTAAGTCTCTCGTTTTACAATAGAGTTTTTGTCTCTCACTGATACATTGAAAATTTGGCTTTTCTTTTATTTTTAATCGATGGGCCCCATCAATGCTTTCCGTACGGGCAATGGCGGACACCAAGCACCGATACGTGATTTTTTTCAAAGTGTGCGTGTGGAACATGTGTTTCACGTGGACATGTTCTGACACGTTTCGATACATGTCCAACATGTGGTCAACATTTTAGGACACGCGATCAACGCTCCGACACATATTCAACACTTTTTTTTTTTACTTCTTAATTTTATTTTACTAACTAAAAATAAAATAAAATTAATTTATAATTCAATTTTTTTCTATTATGAAATTTACATGAAAAACTAACAAGGTACGAAAAATTATTTCTATTTATATTTATGTTATGCAATTTGAATATTTGATTGGTTATATGACTTATTATAGGCTGTTATATGTATTAAATATAAATTATATTATATATATATATTAAAAATATTATTTAATATCAAAATGTGTCCCAGCGTGTCGAAATATGATATTTTTTAGAATTAACGTGTCGGAGTGTCGTGTCGTGTTTCGTGTCTCGTTTCAGTGCCAGTGCATGATTGGCGGACAACACATTGACACAAAAGTTTGAGAATTTTTTTTCAAAGAGGTGGGTGATTTAGATCAAGTAAAAAAAAGATTTACAAAGATTGAAAAGAAAAAAGTAAACATAGGCCCAACCCAACCAACCCTTACAATTAAAAGCTTAAAGCTTAAACCTTACCCCATTGCTTTGTCTCTTCTTCTTTTTTTGAAACATAAATTTTATTAGCTCCTACCGGTAGCAACTGTTAGTGTTGAGTGAGTTTTTTTTGCAATGACTTTTGTTAAGGATAAGTTGCGCAATCGGATAAGTGATGAATAGTTTAACGCATGCATGCTAACTCATGTTGAATGATATATTTGATGAGATTGATGATGAAGATATAATGCAATATTTTCAAGGAATGAAGAATCGAAGAATGCTTTTGTGATCGTTCGATTGTAACAGCTTAGTTGACTCTTGATTATTATTTTTTAATGTTAAGTTAAAGTTTCATTTTCTTTTCTTGTTTATATTTTTTTGTTTTTTAATTTTCTTTAAAAAAAAATCTTCGGAGACACTGCCCTCGAACCCCTGCTCCAAATGTGCATAATTTTTTTTTTACTGAATCCGCCATTGCATATAGGAAAATAAAAAGCTCATGTGAAATGAGAGATTGAAACCCATAAATTATATTACATGAACTTAAGAGGTATTGAAATACAGTTGCAAAAATAAAGGGGTATTAAATGCATTTGGGTGTCTACATTATGTAAAGTAACCACATTTTCCTCCTCTTTCTATTATTTCTAGCTAAAATCATGGCTCTAATGAATTTGAATTATTCAAAAGAGATTGTCAAAAATCGGTTCCAACTTAGAATCACCTCAGCGCAGTGAGGCAACCAGAGGACAGAGTATTGGTAGTAAAATTTTGTCAATATCATTGAAGAAATATAGAGGGTTGCTCCCTGCAATCCATACAAAGTAAAATCATTAAGTATATACTCCATAGAATCAATCATTATATTATATTTAAAGAAGGGGAAGAATTCGTTTACAAACTTTTTTGACAAATTTTTATAAATTACACTATCTTCACCCGGGAGAACATAGTGAAACATAGTGTTCTCCCGGAAGAAGATAGAGTAGTTTGTAAAAGTTTGTAAACAATAAAGTTTGTAAATATAACTTGCCCCTTTAAAGAAAACAACAATAAAAGCCCAGAATTTACGTAATCGTAGTAGACTGCATGCTGGTTATAAGGTAAATTCTAGCTATATTCGCCAGTGGCAGTGCATAACACTTATCCCTCAAAGCATAAAGAATCAAGTCAATTTGGTTACAAAGATGACATGAACATATAAACAGAGTATAAAGAGGATGGCAAAAAAAAAAAAAAAACAGACAATATCGACCAAAAATAATTATTTAACATCATTTTGGGTCAGGTCACAATCCAATTCAACTCTATGACCAAAGAGAAAAATAAAATAAAAATAACATATAAGTCCCAGAAAGAAGGGGATACTAGACAATTCCAAAAACCAGGGATAGCATAGTAGGACAATCTCTGAAAACACGAAGCATATCGACTCAACCCCCTTATTGCAATCCTGCGAGGAATCGTCCTAAGTGGTACTAAAGTTTCCATAATTCTATCTACTTCATTGTCCATGCTCCCTTTAACAAACAAAAAAATGGCAGATTGAGAAATTTACCTTTTTCTCTTATTTTTCTTTTTAAAAATGGTAAGATTATACAGAGAATAGGCAAAAAAAAGATTAAGTAATATAATTAATGGCTTGAATTTTATTATAATTACTAATAATACTTAAAATTTTATCCAACGATATAGTACTTTCTTGGTACATAAAAACTTCTTGTAAATATGTATCCAAAAAAAATCTTGTAAATTAAGAGTGTAAAAAATATTATTTTTTGGGACGCGGATTATTTAGGGTGTGCATGACAACCATTTTGTTTTTTGGCACTGTTTCTGAAAAGAAATAATTTTTTTCTATTTCTGTGTCATGGAACAGTTTCTGAGAAAAAAAAATGTGTTTGATAACATGTTCTATTTTTATTCTGAGAATGAGAATTGCATTTGATAACATAACTAATAATATAATAAAAATAATTCATATTAAGCATAAATTTTTTTCGAATCATCACTTTCCTTTCCATATGGCGGCGGCGTGGTGGTAATAGTGGCAATGGTGGTGGTGGTAGTGGTGGCGGTGGCGACGTCAGTGGCGGACCCAGAACTTTTTATAGTGGGGGGCAAATTTTTTTTTTTATATTATTAAGAAAAGTATATACAATCATACATGAACCTAATATAAAAAGTTTGAAAGAGTTTTATTACAAAATTCAAGGTCAATTCATTTAACTCTTGCTCTATGTTTTTTCATATTATTAAACTCTTCTATAATTGAATCTATGCTAAAATTCAAAACAATTTCTTTTTCAATATATAGTATCAAAGAATCATAAAAAAAAATTGATCTTCCAATCAATTTTGAAGTCAGATCTTGATTATCTTCCATTTGACAATGGATGCGGACTCTTTTCCTTCCCCAATATTTAGCTCAAAAAATTAGAACTCCTGTTTGTGTTTTGTTGTTGTCTTCTTTGACAATGATTTTCGCCACTCTCTTGATAATCAAGTGTGCCTTATTTTAAAAAATTTTCTTGAGCTCTAAAAATTTGCTACTTTCTTTGGAAAAACTACAATTTCAATCTCTAAAGTTGTGTTTGTTTAAGTTTTTTTGAAATTTTTAGACCAATTACTTAATTTTTTTAGTCCAAAAATAATTTTTTTTTCAGCCCAAAATTACATATATATAGTAAAAAAAAAAATCTAAAATTCAGGGAGGGGCGGTGGCCAACCCTAACCCCTCCCTTGGGTCCGCCTCTGGGCGGTATGGTAGTGGTGGCACGGTGGTGGTGGTAGAAGTAATGACAGCAATGATTGAGACGAGGGTGGTGGTGGTAGTTGGTTGCATAGGAGCTTGAATATTGGGCTTGACATGTGGTGAGTTAGAGATCTTGTTTTGATTAAATAATAAGGCAGAAATGCATAATATAGTTTTAGAAAAAAGAGAGGAAAATATCAACAACAAAAAAAACAGATGAAAAGAGAAAAAAGAATTGGATAGGCAATAATCAAGTAAATATAATTGAGGAAAATATTAAAAAAATGATTAAAAATTTAAAAAATTTATCTACAATTTAAAAAAATTGAAAAAGAAAAGAAAAAACTTCGAGTCCTTTTGGTTGGCCCAATTGAGTTGCTTAACTTCTGTTACTTATTTATTTGACTTACGTTTTTTTTTGTTCAGTTTTTTATTCATGATCTTACTTGTCCTGGCTTTTCTAATCCATTTTTACAATTTGAATTTTTTTAATTAGTTAGAATTAACTTATTCATACCTATATGTTTTAGAAACTTACTTGACTTTATTTCAGATTGCACTTATATGTATGAGCCCGAATCATGGCAAATTGTAAATATTTATAATTTTACCTTTGATTTTTATGTTTTCTGTTTTGGAAATATTTTTGTTCATTTTTATTTTTATTTGGCCTACAATTATTATTATTATTATTATTGCATCGTTACTATCATTTTTGACTTGTAAGTATTTTATTTTATGTTTTAATTTTGTTGTAAATATTAGGAGTTCATCTTTTTATTGTTAACCTTTGTCATCTTTTAATTAAGGAAGTAAAATAACTTTTTTTGAGTTATTATTATTTTTGCACAACTAACTTTGAATAATTGTTTTAGGATGAGCGTATTTGAAATGCTATTGGATTTAATTTCATTCTCTCCTATGCATAATTAACTCGTAAACCTCATTTGATTTTTTAGGATCATTTTTAAATTTCTGAAAGGGTTTCACTAATTATCTTCCAATCGAATTAAAAAATAAAAATAAAACCTAGTTATAAGTTTCCAGTTGATATATATACTGGTTGCGACGATGAGGTATTGTTGGTTAATTTAAGGCTTGGCCTATTGGGTTTGTTATGGTACATTCTCGACTTGTTGGATAATTTGACATTAGACATGGGTTGTTTTGTGTTGCGGTACTAATTTGAGTTTAGATTAAGATTGTTATGATTCCTAATTGGTTTGAAGGACAAGCTTTTAGTAATCTAATCAACTTTTAGATTGAGGTCCTGGTTTCATATTGTGGTTCGTTCTGTTTTTTTACTATACAATTTTTATCAATTTTGAGCAGCTTTGAGATGAAGCCATGAAATTCTGATTTCATGCTTCTTGAATGGAAAGTCAAAGAGGGCACAATATGAAGATCCTGATTCATATTTGTGGATAAATAGTTTAGAGGGGTGTGTTATACGAAGGTCCAAAAGGCTTATAGATGAATCTTTTGTGCTTGGCTTATGGATGCCTAAATATACATGGGTAAAAAAAATCACTTCCCGTTAAATTTTAACTAACAAGGGTTCGGTAAGAACGATTCTTATACACAACTTTATCCTTGTACTTTTGTCAAGAGATTATTTTATGGATTTAAACCGGTGAAAGATTTCACTTTGAATTTGCATATAATTAGAGTCTTCTTTATTTTAAATAATCATGTTTTATATACAAATAATAGTTTGGAATTCTGATGTGTATATGGTAATTGTAATTGTTATCATGGCTGGTATTCTTAGACCCTTGGATGGAAACCTTGTGTTAAATCTAGATATAAGCCAAGTGAATGAAACTAATATCATTTACAGTTTGTTGTAGCTTTGAAAATTTTGGTATATTTGAGGAAGCTTCTTTCACAATAAAGTTGCCAAGAGGGCAGATTCATTGCATTATTTTGTCATGGACATGTTTAGTGTTTTGTTTTCTTACCTTGTAAGAGTCCCTTAATTCCTATCATCTATAAATTTGTTGTGCCTCTAGAATGACCATCAAATCAGAGCATCATCGTTCATACCTGCCCGTGTCATTATTTATTAGTTTATTGGCTTCCAGAGCATTATGCAACTTGCTTTGTGTAGGAATAGAATCCTATACTACCCAGGCACTCACGTCTTCTCAAGAGTGTTGTTCAACGCAGAACTATGGGCATCTCTGGAAAACCAAGGATCAAAACTATGGGCACCTTATGCTTTTAAGGTATGGTTGAGGGAGGCAGTTATATTTTATAAGCTTGAATAAATGTATAATACACATGAGTATGTTACAAAACTGTTTCATTTAAAAGTGTGAAGATGATAGTATATAAGGGGAATACAAGTCTCATGTTGTAGGAGACTTGTTATCTCATGCCATGACACAAAGCATATGAAATCCACTCTTTAAAATAAAAAATAAAAAATTGTTAGTACAACTTTTGATGTATGAATAGGAGGAGTATGTTATCTCATATAACACGAGAAAAACATACCCCTAGCATATAAATAACAAAGTCCCTTCAAAATGGATATCAAATCAAACTAGTTGTTTTTTGGTCAAGTTGCTCGTACTGCTTATCATCACAGTTACTATTTACTAACTTCTCTAAAACCCATGCACTTAGATAGTGAAATCTTTACTAAATTCATGTAACTATCAAGGAAAGGAAAGGCCTAAGTTGGACCGTGAAAGAGTTGAAAATACAACTTTCTGTTAATTAGATTTTTATTCTTCTTTCCATCATTGATTATGTTGGCTTTTTTCCTAACATTAAAAAATGGCGGCCAAGTGGACTTTCTTTACTGTGGAGTTCAGTTACCTTTCATTTGAAAACTCTCAAATTATGTGTTACAGAAAAGTATATTTCTTTTAATTTTTACTCACATGGTTATTTTGAGGTGCCCAACAAAAAAAAAAAAAAAACTTTTTTTTTTTATGTTTAGAATGATTCCCCTTAAAACAGCTGCCACCCCCAACAGGGAACAGTTTAACTAAAAAGTACAAATATAAACAACTCAGTTGAAAAATTATGGATAATTCAACATATCACTTGCTGAATTAAAGATCCTCAACTAAACCCTTTGTATTATACAGGGCAAATAACTAAGATATCATCCCAATAAATTCTTCATGTGCTAAATTTTATACTGCTTTTATCCACAATCAATGCAACTAATAGAGATTACTAATTGAATTTTCAACAAGGACAAGCAGAAAACAATGAGAAAGGAAACGTAAGCAAAACAAGCCAAACTCATATACTATATAAGGGGTGGTTCTAGTACCTTACAACAACAAATGCATAAACGGCTACATGCAGTTGTTTTTGCCTGTCTAATACAACAGCTAAAATAGCACTCATTTGCTAACAGGAGAACTTGGATTCTCTCTAGTATAACAAATAAGAACTCCCTATCTAAATCCAAGTTTTTAAAACATGTTAGAGAACTAAACTCTAGATAACATAATCAGACCACTCAGAAATATATGAAGTATGATCCATGGTAAAGCTAGGCATCTTATCCAGTTTGATTGGATTATCCTTTCCTCCTAGCAACCTAGCTGGGTTTCCAACAGCAGTAGTCCTTGGTGGCACTTCTTTCAACACTACTGAACCAGCACCAATCTTAGCCCCATCACCAATCTTAATATTACCCAAAATACAAGTTCCTGCACCTATTAGCACCCCATCACCAATTTTTGGGTGTCTATCCCCAGAGGCCTTACCAGTTCCTCCCAATGTCACATTATGCAAAATGGACACATTGTTCCCAATCACTGCAGTCTCTCCCACCACAAGCCCAGTTGCATGATCAAGCAAAATCCCACGTCCAATCTTAGCTCCTGGATGGATATCCACAGCAAAAACTTCAGAAGCTCTATTCTGAATTAACACTGCCAAAACCTTCCTCCCCTGTAACCATAATTTGTGAGCCACCCTATGAGTTTGGCATGCCAGAAAACCTTTAAAATTCAAGAAACAATGCACATAACTTATGCAAGCAGGGTCTCTCTTTTTCACTGCTCTGAGATCATCCTTAACAGCAGCCATAATATCTTGATCATCCACTAAAATTCCCTTAAAAAGATCAAAAAGGGTACTGCTAGAAAGGCTGAAACTGCTCAAATTGACAGAGAGTTGATTGGCCAAAGCACTTTCCAATGATTTATGAGAGCAAATAGAACTGAAATAGTAGCTAGACAAAATCGGTTCCTGATCTACATCTAACCTTGCCTCCTCTTGCATCTTCTGCCACAGATCAACCTCAACCTCACCCTCAACATCATCATTCTCCAATTCCTCCACAACAGCATGCGTGTGCAAGGCCTTGTCACGGTTCTTGCAAATGGGCGCGGAGGTAACACGATCAGAGAAACTGGGACAGCAAAATTGAACGTAGTTGAAAGAATGATCATCGGGTTGGGACCCGTTTGGCTTCCGGGAAAGTGGGGCTGAAGAATCAACACAAGTGGCCATGGGTGAAGAAACGTTAGAAGAAGGGTGAATTGATTGCAAAGGTGGAAACTTTGGGCGAAGAAGAAAGATGGGTGTGAATTTATTTGGCGTAGGAGTGAAAGGGAAAGTATTATATAAGGGCGAAGTGAGGGAGCATCATAGAACCAGAACAATCATGGAAAGTTAGAAATTTTCCGGGAAAATAATAATTAAAAATAAGAGGGGGATTAAGGAGGAAAAAAAAAGATTCTTATTTGTTTTCGTGGATGATTGGTGAATGAATGTGATTCGTGTTCGAAGGGAAAAGCAGGTCCTGGTCATAAGGAAGCTACACGTGAAATCAAAACATTAGAAACAGTGTAAAAGCCTAAAAAGGTCTTTGTGTACGAGATTATGTGAGGGATTACGTGTTCGATATGCTGCTTCACTTCGGATAAGAGGATATTATGCTCCTTTGTAGAATATTCATAAAATTATTTTGCCTCATGAAATATTTAAAAAATGTTACATAAATGTTTTTAGGTTTTATAAGAGTTATATTGTAGGAAAAGCCATTCTGTAATGTTATAAAGATTTGTTTTGTGTGTCGTAATTTCTTTTTTTTCCTTTTTTCTTCAAAAGTGTGAGCTCCACAAAATATTGTCTATGTAGGAAAGTTTGTTGTGTCACGTTAAATGACAAATGCAAACCCTTTAATATTTGTATAGCAAATATAGATAAGTTATTTACATTTATTTCTGAAACGACGTCATTTTGGGTTGAAAAATTTAAAAATTCTAATAAAAATACTATTATAATCCTGAAAGAAATTATAATTATAAAAATATCTTAATTTCTGCTTCAAAATGATGTCGTTTTAAATAACTTATCTACGTATACGAACCAATATTTTTATGATCCTAATGTAATAAATATTTTAATTTTATGACACGAGAATCTTATTAAAATAAGTTATTTTATCTTCACGAAATAATTTTTATGAATTTTAACTCTCACCGCTAGCTTTTTTTGTTTCCATTTCTTATTAAATAACTCACATTTCTTTTTGTAAGCTCGGTGAAATCTTTATTTTTTCAGGAATTATTTCAACAAAAGTAAAGTATAAAGTAAAGGTGGAAATGTCACTCAAATAGAATAAAATAAAATAGATGGAAAGTGTGAAAGGATATGGCGTGATGTATGCAATGACGCGCCATATAAAATAATAATAAATGAATAATCACAAAGATAAAAGGAATGCAAATCGTAAGATAAAGAAATAATGAATAGCCGCCGTTCGAATTCAATGATTCTTACACTTTGTAATGTAACGCATTACGTCACCTAAATATTCCAGCTGGTGCGGTGATTCACTACCCACAAATCACTTGTCGACCAAGCAATATTTCATTTGCTTTTATCTTTTTCCTTTTTTTCTTCAAGTCGATTTAATCTCATTCCAAAATTGTTATACGGATATTGGGTGCAGCAACAAGCGTAAATGAGTCAGATCTTATGCTTCGTCTATATCAGATCAACTCTGATCCAATATATTTAATAAAATTGAACAATTTTGATAAAAAAAACTAATTTAGAGAATGTAGCAATAGAAATTAGAAGAAAAAAGAAGAGAATAAAGAAAAAGAGTAAATATTGAAGATTTCTCTAGCGATTGAAAATAGAAGCAAAGAAAAATTAGAAAAAAGTGATAATAATAAAAAAGAGCAAGTATTGAAGAGAGGGAGAGAGAAATAAGATAAGAGAGAGAATAGAAAATTTGGTAAAAAATTTAATTTAGAGAATGTAGCGATAGAAATTAGAAGAAAAGGAAAATTAGAAGAAAAAAAAAAGAATAAAGAAAAAGAGAAATTATTGAAAATTTCTCTAGCGATTGAAATTAGAAGCAAAGGAAAACTAAAAAAAAGTGATAATAAGAAAAAAGAGCGAGTATTATTAATATATCTTTATTCCTTTTCTGTTTTTATGAGGTGTCCATTTTCTGTTTTGGTGAGGTGTCCATTTTCTGTTTTGGTGAGAGATATGTATTACGTGCCTTATGCTTGCAAGTGTGCTTTCTGTTTTGGCCTTCCTTGAGTGACTGATATATGTATTGCAACTCTGTAATTTTTACACACAATTTAATTTTCAGATGATTCAGTTTTCTTCACGTTTATGCTTTACCAAAACTAACAAGTATTGAAGTGGGGGAGAGAAAAATAAGATAAGGGAGAGAATGACAATTTTGGTAAAAAAAAACTAATTTAGAGATTGTAGCGATAGAAATTAGAAGAAAAAAAGGGAAAATAAAGAAAAAAAGCAAGTATTAAAGATTTCTCTAGCAATAGAAATTAGAAGAAAAGGAAAATTAGAAAAAAGTGATATAAGAAAAAAGAGTAAGTATTGACGAGAGGGAGAGAGAAATAAGATATGGGAGAGAATAAGAATTTTGGTAAAAAAAATTAAATTAGAGAATGTAGCGATAGAAATTAGAAGAAAAAAAAAGGAGAATAAAGAAAAAGAGCAAGTATTGAAAATTTCTCTGGCGATAGAAATTAGAAAAAAGTGATAATAGGAAAAAGAACAATGTATTGAAGAGAGGAAGAGAGAAACAAGATAAGGGAGAGAAAAGAAATTTTGATAAAAAAACTAATTTAGAGAATATAACGATAGAAATTAGAAGAAAAGAAAAATTAAGAGAAAAAAAAGGAGAATAAGGAAAAAGAGAAAATATTGAGAATTTCTCTAGCAATAGAAATTAGAAGAAAAGAAAAATTAGAAAAAAGTAATAATAAGAAAAAAGAGCAAGTATTGACGAGAGGGAGAGAGAAATAAGATAAGTGAGAGAATAAGAATTTTGAAAGAAAATTAATTTAGAGAATGTAGCGATAGAAATTAGAAGAGAAGGAAAATTAGAAGAAAGAAAAGGGAGATTAAAGAAAAATAGCAAATATTGATGATTTCTCTAGCGATATAAATTAGAAAAAAGTGATAATAAGAAAAAAAAAAAAAGGAATGCATTGAAGAGATGGAAAGAGAAACAAGATAATGGAGAGAATAAGAATTTTGGTAAAAAAAACTAATTTAGAGAATATAGCGATAGAAATTAGAAAAAAAGAAAAATTGAAATAAAGAAAAAGAGCAAATATTGAAGATTTCTCTAGCAATGGAAATTAGAAGAAAAGGAAAATTAAAAAAAAAAAGTGATAATAAGGATAAATAGCAAGTATTGAAGAGAGGGGGAGAGAAATAAGATCCGGGAGAGAATAGGAATTTTAATAAAAAAACTAATTTAGAGAATGTAGCTATAGAAATAAAAGAAAAGAAAATTAGAGAAAAAAGGGAGAATAAAGAAAAAGAGCAAGTATTGAAGATTTCTCTAAGGATAGAAATTAGAAGAAAAGAAAAATTAGAAAAAAGTGATAATAAGAAAAAACAGCAAGTATTGAAGAAAGGGGGAGAAAAATAAGATAAGGGAGAGAATAGGAATTTTGGTAAAAGACCGATTTAGAGAATGTAGCTATAGAAATTAAAAGAAAAAGAAAATTAGAAGATAAAAAAGGGAGAATAAAGAAAAAGAGCAAGTATTGAAGATTTCTTTAGCGATAGAAATTAGAAGAAAAGAAAAATTAGAAAAAAGAAATAATAAGGAAAAGGAGCAAGTATTGACGACTGGGAGAGAGAAATGAGATAAGGGAGAGAATAGGAAAAGAGGAAAAGAAGAAGATAATTAGGAGCAAGGTTGTTTGTATCGTTAATCGTATGAATCGTAAATAGAAATATAATAATAAAATTTTAAAAATATATATTAAAATATTTAGTTAAATATTTCTTTTGATTAATATAGATTTTTCAGATTAATTTTTGAGTTTAAATCATAAATAAAATTTTTGTTTTCTTTTTCTTATTGATAATGATTTTTACATATTTTTTTTAATTTAAATCATAAATAAAATCTTTATTTATTTTTTTGTACTAAAATTTATAAATTTTGATTTAATTTTTGTATCGTATGATATATGGTATATATCGTATCGTACAATACAATATCGTGTCGTCTAATACAAATCATTTTTTGATACATCTCAAAATACGTATCGATACGTTTGTGAATTGTATCGAATATTGTATAATACTGATAACTATGATTGGAGGAAAACTATAATTTCTTAATTCATTTCTTAATCTTCAAATTGGTAAACTATTTATTTATAGCCACTTATATTTACTATTAGATAATGTAAATCAACTATCTAGTAACATAATTTGAAATAAAATAACTAATATTGTTAATGGGATATGATAAACCAAACTTATTAATAGCAATCCTAACGAAAACACCAATATATCAATAGAAATTAGAAAGAGGGGGAATCAGAAGAAATGGAGAAGAACAAGTTTTGAAGACAACAAAATTAGATTACCGGAGAAGAGGGAGAAAATATAATTGGGAGGATGACTGTAATTGGTTAATTTGGCTTTTTCACCATTTTATCTCTTATTAATTAATTAATAACCATTTTGCCCCTGATTCGAAACTATCTATCAATCTGCCCCTCTTTAATCGACTACCTTGCATTTTTAATCGACTAAATGGCCAAAACAAACAAAAAATGGTTGTTCGGAGATTTAGTCGACTAAATCTCCATATTTGACAAAAAAAATAAGTCAGTATGATTTTAATCGATTAAGTAGAGAGATTTAGTCGATTAAATCTCCCAACAACCATTTAGTCGATTAAACATGCAAAGTAGTCGATTAAAGAGGGGCAGATTAATAGATAGTTTCGAATCAGGGACAAAATGGTTATTAATTAATTAATGAGGGGCAAAATGGTCAAATAACCTGGTTAATTCATTCCTTAATATTGTGATCAATAGATTATCTAATTATAGCCACTTATAGAGAATAAGTTATAGGCTTATTTGTAGAATCTGAAGAAAAAGCCTAAAAATTAACCTATATTTTATTATTTATTTAAATAAAATAAAATAATTATTTAAATAATTTTAATTATTGAAATAACATCATTTTATTTATTTTTTTCTATTTCTTAATAGGTATAAGAAGCTTGATGAACTTAAATAAGCTAATAAATCTAGGTGAGTCCGTCTTATTTTTAAATATATGTCAAGTTAAACTTGTAATATAGCCTATATCAGGCTCAAAATATTTTATACAAATATATTTTATTTAAATTAAAATCTAGCCTAACGCAGTCCATTTATACAATGTTATTAAAATCGGCCCGGTCTTTCATCCGGTCGGAGTACTGGGTCACTGGATCAACCGCATGACCCGGTAATTATATGTAATTTTATATTTAATATTAAAAATTATAAACATACTCAAATATCTAAAAAAATGATAAAAATTTCAAATATTTTAATATAAAAATAATAAATCACATATTATTATCTAGTAAAGGATCAAACAAAAATATAATGATGGTGATAAATGACTTTAAGTTCAGTAAACGACATCCATAATTATAAATCAAATCAAAATTTTCTGCATAGTGCATAATTAAGATAATATTAGTGTTGTAGGTACATAACTTATGTAAGTCAATAAATAAAAAAATATTCAAATATGTCTATTATGATTTTTTTTTTGAAAAAAACATTTTGTATTTTTTTGGACCGGGCGTGGTCACCGATTTTCATGAAAATCGGCTGGGTTGAACCGAGTCGCACCGGTTCTGATGCATGGCCGCTCCTTTGCTTCATCCGTACCGATTATATGACCGATTTATCGATTTTCAAGTCGACCCGGCTGAGTCTGTCCGATTTTTTTAACATTGCATTTATACTTTACAACCCATTTGTACTTATGGGCTGTTTGATATGTAGATTACTTTAGAAATTCTAGGAAAGTGGGATGGGAAATACTTTACAACCCTGTTTTTTGTTATAATAATTATCTGATATACTAATTAATACAGCAGAATATTTTATATTCTATTTTAAATATTTTTTAATCGATTTATTAATTATTCAAATATTCCAATAGAATTGGTCACAACTAAGGGAGCTAAACGAGTCAGGGGCCTTTGGCTCGGCTCGTGAAGGTCTGAACTTATATGTCTAAAATTAATTGTTGACATTAGGTTTGAACTTGTATAAAAGCTCGTTTAATAAAAAGGCATCAGGTTCCAATTCAAAAGCTCGGCCTTAGAGCCTCTCAGGCTGGTCTAATATATTATTTTTTATTTATATTTTATATTTTTTATACTACTTGTAATAGCCCTCTCTTTCTCCTCAATCCATTTCACCCCATTTTATTGGTTAAATAAACTTTTTGAATGATTTTTTTTTTTTTTATATCATGATTTTGTTCTATATTATGTTGTTTGGATATACTTTGAATTTATGAATATTTATAGAATTACTAGTGTTGTTGATTGTATATTTTGTTTGGATAAATTGTTGTTGTCTTATTTTTTTTAAACAGGCAAAACCAGCCTTTTATTTTTTATAAATAAGTCAGGTCACAGCCGATGATTATATTTATAGTAGGTAACAATCTTGGTCAAACTTACACATTTAAACACAGACTTAAATTTTTAAAATCAAAACTCGACTCGGCGTGACCCGGAACAAGTTTTCTAGTTACTACATTTAATATTGACGGTCGTTGTCTCCTGGCCTTCAATTTTATTAAGAAAACCAAATGCATTTCAAGAAAATTGATAGTGAGACGAAGAATCTAGAAAAAGTTTCTTTAGGATTAAGCTTTGTTAGAGAGCATCATTGTCTTGTTTCTTGGGCGACCTTTGTTTAAAAAGTTATAAATGAACACATAATTTATTTATTTTATTTTTGTTGTAGAAATGAACACGTAAGTTAATTATAGCTGCGTGTTGTTTGGGTGGGAGTTTAATTTTGGCCCCCCATCTCTTCCTATTAAGCCTTTGGGTTTTCCTTGTAACAAACAAAGAAATGACATATATTGTTTTAGATTCTCAATCTTTTGTGTTTTTGTTGATTGTGGGCCAACTGTAATGGAATATTCTTTTGAGATATGCCTAATGGGGAATATTTCAAGTTTCAACACAAATTGAAAGATATAGATCAGTGGACGACTTTACTTTTGAAGAGCTTTCTAAAAATAAAAAATAAAAAAATAAAGAGAGAAATATATCAACCTTTTTTTTCTGTTATAAAAATATAAAATTAATTAATGGATATTCACTTATTAACTTAAATTTTTGAAATAATTGGTTGCTTTATTATGGTATCAAAGCTCAATCTTTATCACCTTTCATTTTTTTTAATAAAATTAAATTAACAGAATAAAAAAATAAATCTGTGTAATATCTATACTTTAAGTTCAAAGAACTTTTGTGTGAGTTGATATGTTAAAAAAATATAAAGTCATTTAGAAATCTTCACTTATGAAGTTAGTGAATTGGTTGTTTTATCATCCTCAATTCATAAGAGCACCCCCAAAGAGAAGTGATGCCCATACCACAACAAATCTAAAAAAATTATAAAATGAAAAATAAGGTATTCAACTTTTGCCGCATTTTTAACACGAGACCAAATTTAGAGAGTCAAGTCAACAGTTCAAATTAGATGGGGTTGACACACAATGGTAGGTAAACACATGTCGATCAAGTTTACAAAAAGCATCTTCTGATGGAGACAGAGCCCTCACAGTTGAAAAACGATCTATAGCTACTCTCCAGAGAAACAGAGTTTTTTTGCGTGTTTCTAACATTCATCTAACCCTGATTTTTAGGAAGAGTGGCCGTTTTGTTATATTTGTCAAAAAAAATTTTACCAAACTATCACGTCAACAGTAAATTTTGTCATATCATGCAGCATATTTTGTTACACTGTGTAGCAAAATATGTTTGCAAGTAATTCGCTACAAAGTGTAGCGAAATATGCCATGTCAAGATACACAGTCAGCAAAAAATGACACATGTCAAACAGACAGAACTCAAGCATAATTCGCTACACAGTGTAGCGAATTTCTGTCTCCTTGACACGTGTCATTTTTGCGGACTGTGCAGCATGGCATAGCATATTTCGCTACACTGTGTAGCGAAATATGCCGCGTAATATTTTGACAAAATGTACTATTAGCATGGCAGTTTGATAAATTTTTTTGCCAAACGTAAGAAAATGGTTACTGTTCCTGATTTTTAGGTTCGGATACCCACAGATTTCCTCCAAATTGGACATCATTAAAATTCATACTCATATTTTAACTCAATTTTCAATCAATTGATACTAAGTAGATTCCATTTAGTTTTAGTCATTATTCACGCATCTACAATAATCTCGCCAAAGATAATGACTATTTTGCAATTAATAAGTGATATGTATATTTAAATGGAAATGTTATATTCACAGTCTTTTTGTTTATAAACTTTTAAAAACTATACTATGTATTTTCGCATATGTTTTTAGCCAAGTCTATTTTCGAGAATACAAAGTATAGTTTGTAAGAATTTGTGAATAAAAAATTTGTAAATATAACTTATCTCATATTTAAATACTTTAATATATTGGAAAGTAGAGAATTTAATAGTATTGCAGTAAGTTTCAATAATTTAGCAACAACGATAAAGCAAATAGCTAAAGAATAGATACCGGTGTACAAGATTTCATGACTCGTGCATTGTACAAAAGGGACTATTTCTTAAATTTGAATCCGTGATTTTCTAATCATAAAAAACAACTTTATCGCTGCTTGCTGAGAAAGAAAAGAAAGTTATTGTTATTTAGCTATAGCTTGAGAAATATTGTTGTAATTTCTTCACATAAATTTGCTCTATAAGTCACTTGCATCTACGTTTTTCCATGTGAAGAAAAAAAGATTCTCGATTTATTTATGTGGGAATCAAATCCGAGACTTCTATTTAATCCAATTAATTTTTCTTATTACTTGAGTTATATGCTCAAGGAGTTTAGTCCTTAGTTATTAAGGACTTGAAGCTTGCATATTATCCGAGTATTCTTTCTCCCTTTTTATTTCATTTCATCTTTTTCTTTCGTTTCATCAATTTCTTGAGTTGTAATTTAGACACCTTTTGTCCATTTGTGTAAAGGTTTGGCAAAAAGAACAGTGAGGACTTTGTGAGACAGACCTATCAAAATAAAAGACAAAGATACTTCTTTGTCACCATATTTCTCTCCAAGAAAGCATGTTTTTGCATTATTGAAGATGCTGGCAAGTTGCAGACTAAATAGAACATAGCAATTTGATAGCCACATAATGGAATACTTAGAATTTGGCTAACTCCCTATTCTGGAATACTTAAAAATCATTAGTCATTGAATTTCACGTGCATCTGGCCCAATTCCACATAATTCAACTAGGCTTCATCAAGGAAGGACTCAACAAGAACATAGATAGTTAACTGTATATGGCTGTTTTCACAATTGAAAATCAATTTACTGACTTATTGTTCAACCTACTTGACCCAACAAAACATGTTCAGGAAAAAATCAATTCCTTTGAAAGGATAGAAAAAATGATATTAAACGAACATCAATAATGCCAGAAACCGAACAAAATATCAGTAACCGCTAGTAAAAATATCACAATAAGAGCTGCAACTTCAATTGAAGATAATAAAATAGTCTTGCTGCTTCATTTTAAGATGACAAAATAATTTGGAGCATATTGAGAGCAAAGGGAAATCAAATAAACCCAAGAAATAACATACTACAGTTATAAGTGATGTGCAGATGTAACAAGGACATCCCATGAAGGATCATTAACTAAATATCAAGGCCAGACTGTCAAGGATAGCCTGAAAAATAAATCATTCAGTCCCTTTCTAAATTTAAAGCGATAAGTATAGCATTGTATATAACTTTCCAAATCAATCAAAACGAATTCATAACCAAAATTTACCAGAAATACACAATTGTGCTTGTCATAACAGAATTACATACCATTGTACATGATATACAAATATATATGAAATAACAGGAATAAACTTTTGAAAACCTTGTTGGGTACAGAAGGGGAAAATGATCAAAAGGATTACTTGCATTGCTCATAGAAGTCAAGGTACAGGCAGTGAAATATAAGAAATTTGCCAATTATATGAATTTTGGCTATTAATATAAAGTTGAAGCTCACTAAGGTTCAACATGGTTAGCAAACTGAAAAGAAAATATCTTTAGAGCTTGACCTCCACATCAACACCAGCAGGAAGATCAAGTTGCATCAGAGAATCTATTGTTTGAGCTGTAGGATATAAGATATCAATGAGACGCTGATGAGTTCGGATCTCGAAATGGAAACGGGCATCCTTATGAACATGAGGGGATTTTAGAACACAGTAAATTCGCTTCTTAGTTGGTAATGGCACAGGACCCATCGTTTTTGCATTCGTAGTCCTTGCTGCATCCAATATCTGCTTGCAGGAATCCTCTATCAAGGGCACCCAGTAAGATCTAAGCTTGATTCTAATTTTCTGCTTTGGTGCCATCTATGAATGAGAACAAGCAAATTATCAGATGATCTGATTTTATGTGAACACACAGAAAATGATAGGAATATCATGAATTGTTATTCTAATTTCTGATTAGACATAAGAAAATCAAATCAATGCTTGAAATTTATACTCGTCTCAAACCCTTAGGTTGGTTTTGGACCGTTTCAACCGTAGTTAAAGATAAATTCATAAAGAAACCCATGAAAAATATGCTAACAGGGGATGCTGAATCCACGTTAATTAAATGCACAAAGTAACAGAATTTCCAAGAATACAATATCTAAGAAGAACTGGAAAATATTTGTGGAAATACCACCAATCCAACCATTGCAAGCAACCTATACTACACTAGCTACCACAAAAGTACAGTCCAAAATAAAATGGTTTATAAACTATTGAAGATTGCTAATCACATAACATCCTTAAGAACAGTGATTACAAGAGTATTATTTTCTTATGCATTGAACGTCTAAAATCTATAATGCTCAACTTTGAAAAAATGCAAGAATAAAGCTGCGTCCAAGGATTTCCTCAACCTTACCCTCACAAGTCGTGATTTCATGGGGACCTCTTTTAATTATTACCATATAATGAAATCATAATAGCTCATCTTGACTAAAGAGTCAAAAACAGATAATTATTCGGAGAGATTCTAATGCTGTCATTACTTTTCTCAATAACTATCCATCAGGCAAAAGAAACTACAACAAACTTGTGGAGCGCATCTAGTATCTGAAAAACCAGATATGGGAGATCATGTTCTCTTCAGGAAGAAAATATTTTGTGCCAAAAGAAAGGACTATGGTTTTAGGGGGGTTACCAGGCCCCCCTTAAAGCTGGATGTCCTTTTTACAAGCTGATATTTTCGGGGCTTCCATACCTAGCAATGTTACTTTGTCCTAGTTTTTCTTTTTCTTGGGAATTTGGCCCTGTTTTATGAATGAAGAAATGAAATGCAACCTTAACAATCCTTCCACTCATTATCAGAATTTATGGAGAAATATGCAACTAAGCATCATGAAATATTAAATGGTTATATATACTCATCATTACAGCTGCCAAATCATAAATCATATCAAGAATTGTTTGTTCAATTTTTAAAATGAGAATCACATGTATCGTTCAATTCAGAAACACATCAATAGAAAACTTAAATATAAAGAACTCAAAAATCTTAAATATAAAATAATACTTACATTTCACATATCACTAAGGAAAAAGTAAACTCCAATAATAACATAATGCCAGCATAAACCAAAAGTCATAAGTAAACTCATAAGTCATAATTCTTTATGTATTCCTACCATTGTTAGTTCATCCTAAGTACACTACCCCACATTGTTTGTGGACATTGGACGATAATTACATTTGATGTGTAATTTATTGTCAAGAACAGTACAATGTTCTCAGGTAACATCCTTCTCTTCTTAGTTTCAGGAGCCACATAAAGTGACTGCATGATAGCTATGTTTCAGAAGAACAAAAACCAGAGTGAGTGAGTGAGTGATCTTGTGAAGTCTCTATTTCACAAGAAGGGAAATATAGCAATGGATAGCCAAATAGGGTGTAGAGTGAATGAGTGACTGTGTGAAGCCCTTGCTCCGAAAGAATGAAAACAGAGATACAAATAAGAATATAAGATGCACTTTGTAGAGCTCCTATGATTCCTTTTCATTTAACAATTTAAGCTTCTCTGAATTTTCAACTTCTCTAATGTGAATTGGTGAAGAAAAGCAAAAGAGAGGGAAAAAAATCAATGAATCACTGAATTGTGTGATTCAAATTGGTGATAAAAAATCGCACCAATGCATACATATCTCACACGATTCAAAGCCATATGCAATTCATCACATGATATGAATAGCTAGCTTGCCAAAAAGCATTGAATCATGTGATTCGAATCACCGAATTTTGCAATACTAACAACTATGTTTATCATCACCTTTCCAACATGTAATTCCAACAATCCTTCAAATTTACTCCTGAAACAGATTTTGCACCAATTTATCAAAGCAGAATTCTCAAATACAAGCATCACTGGTCATTAATAATATTGAGAGCCAACATCACCTTGTCAAGGAAATATGCCATACTTTTGACATGGAGACATAAGTTTCAAGCTAACAAACTGGCTAGCATCAATAGGACTTATTTAACCTTTTACCTGAGGTATCAAACATAATATACAGATTGAGATGTCCAATCATTTCCTTATTATAATTCCTTCAATGACTTTTACTGGGTAAAATACATATTTGGAATTTGAGCCTCACATCTCAAAGATAAATTTAAACCCCAAAAAGGGAGAGAAAAAAAATCAAACATCAACTGGAGATAGGGAAATGATCAACTTACAGTATCTGTATCCGCACCAATGCTAAGTGATGAAGTGCTCGGAGTCCCCAAGTCACCAACCTTAAACACCAAGACATTTCACTAACTTTGTTATTGAGTTCAAAACATTGGCAGGTCAAGCTAAATCATAATAATGTTTAAGCCAGTGCCATTCATATGTACTAAGCCTCCTTATAAACAAGATATTACCCTAAAAAAGGCCAAAGAAAATTGCCATAATTTTCATTTTTCACTTCACTTTGTCCCCATAAAGCTTAAATTATGTGAATTTAATGACCATTATTTTGCAGATAATAACACATATGCTCAATTAACACATTTTTGAAACATAAATGATTAAACAATGAAAAATTTCCTAGGACACAGTAAATGAACATCAAGAGAAATGAAGAAATGCACAAACCTGAAAGGTGGTTTGTTCAGAATCATCATCTAGGGTGGTTTCTAAAGGTGGGTCTACGGATTCAGGGGAATCCAGCACTTCTGGTGCAGCATAAACCATAGTTGAAGAGTGCAGAGGTTTTGAGGTTGTAAGCCTCAAGGAGTTGCCGGATAGAAAGCATAAAAATGGGAACTTTGGCTTGAATGATAGAGAAGGAGAAGGATTGGAGAGTGAAAGAGGAGTAACAAACACTGCAGAGATAGAAGAAACCGCCATTGAAGCTCTTCAACAATTCTTCTATCTCACTCTCTGAAGCGAAGGGTTATGTTATGGCAATCTGCATAGAATTATCCATAATTTTTTTATTTTTTATTTTTTCTAAAATACATACATTTATTCTTTTTAAAATTTTCGTTTTTACTCTCGGAAGTGAGTCAAAGGTTTTGAAGTTATTAACCCAACAGAAAATGGGCTTTCAAGGCCCACATTTCATGAACATAGCCCAATTATATTTTGCATATTTAGTTTTGAACATTTGAATTTGGGGTGTGCACAATTTAATTTTCTTTGGGGAAATGAAAATCAATTTGATTTAAAGGTTTTGATTTTCTTATGCAGTAGAAAATAGGTATTTCATATTATAGATATATTTTGTATTGGATCCATATCTATTAAAAAGTAAAAAACAAAAAAAAATTACACGAAAATCAAAGAATTTATTAAGAGAAAACAACTCTCTTAGTAAGATAAGAGTTGAGCCGGTTGGCTCGGAAACCGGCCCATCAACCGATCCGGTTACATCAGTAGACCGATTAAGTAGTTGACCCGTTATTAACCAAGTGACTCGGTGATAAACTCCGGTTCAACCGGTACCGAATTCCTATTTGAATCGGTTTTTTAAAATTGATTCGAACCCTGCTCATTGGTGTGAGGAGAACCTTCTCATACCACTAAGCCACCATTTAATATATTTATTATATAACTATTAAGTTAAGAGAATTATTTCAAAAATCACATCTAATGGGGTTTGAGCCCCTTCCATTGGGGTTGTGCAAGATAGCAAATACCACTAAACTACACCAAGTTATTATTTAGATAGCACCATTTAAAATATTTATTATATAATTAAGTATAAAATATAAATTTATATATATATATATATATATATATATATATATATATATATATATATCCGGTTCAACAAGTGGCCCACCGGTTGAACCATTGACCCAATGACCTGGTACCTCGATCGGGTCAATGACCGGTCCGGTTCTAATAAGATTGTTTTAAACAACTGAATTGATTTTTTTTGAAGCAGTTTACAATTAGTTATGAATTAGTTTTTAACTGATTTTAATAATCAGTTTTGAACCCAAACGAAAATATGAAAAAAAATAAAAAATGATACTAGAAATTAAAAATAAAATAAAGTAAAAATAAACATAAACAAGAGAAAAATACATATGAGAAAAAAAAAGAAAAAAGAAAAAAGAAAACACTAAATAAATAAATAATAGAACAAAGATAAAAAGAATAAAAGATAAATAAAATAAAAAAATTAAACCCAATTCAATTCATAAACTTTTTAATTTTTCAAAAATCAGTTTAGTTCATAAATGATTTTTAAAAACCAATTTTTTTTTTCTTTTTTTAAGTGCAGTGTAATTTAATTCTTTTGATTTCTTTCACATTCCTAGAATTGATTCAAAACTAGTTTAGAAATAATTTTTTAAATCAGTTCTAAACTAAACCCAAAAAAAGTATAAAAAATGAGGAAAAGAAAAACAAAATATAAATATAAATACAAATAACACTAATTTTTAAAAAAAAATCAATAAACAATTAAAAAGAAAAATAAATTTAATTAAAAATAAAGATAATAAGAGAGAGAAAATACATAAAAAAAGAAAAATATAAAATAATAAAAATAAAGAAAAAAGAAGACACTAAATAAATAAATAAGAGAAGAAAATAGAAAAAAAAAATCAATTTGGTTCATATCTAATTTTTCAAACTACATAAACTAGTTTTTTAAAATATAGTTCAATTTATGAACTAATCTAAAAAAAAAACAGTCCAGTTCATAAATTAATTTTTGGAAAGTGTTTGTCATTTTAAATGACAAAAAATTATATCATTTTAAAAAAGATGCAGACATAGAAAATTTGAATTTTAAATTAAAAAAAATCACTCACTTTCTCTCTCTCATGATTTCCGTTTTTCTATGTCTATCTCTTTTCTAAAATGACATAACTTATGTCATTTAAAATGACAAACACCAAACCTTTAATTTTTAAAAATCAATTCTCTTAAATACAATTTAGTAATTTTGATTCTTTTGAACACCCCTAGTAACATCAGAGAGGAACCTTAAATTATTATCATAGTATCATTTGGCTAGCCTGGACGAACCAAAAAATAAATTTGTTCTTTTAAGATATTTGAATTTAAATATACTGGCTCCAAGTAACTGAAACTAGTCAGATAACACATGAAATTACTAAACAATATTTGTCTCGTACAAAATGAATCTACTTTCTAATACAATCAATGGAAAACGAAGAAAATACACTTGCACATTACACTCAACACTGAACATATATGAAGACACCTAAATGAGTTGAAAATTAATCAGCTTTCCCACACACACCCGTGTAACTAATACTATTTACATTTATCAGACTAACATGGAACTCAGATTACAACCAAGCATGAGATTATGTCAAAGCTCTACAATCAGCACCAACATATGTTTATGCACGAGTTCTAAAAAATTGTTTATGAAGCCACTTCCATGAGTTCTACAACTTTAGAGTCCGGTCCAGAAGTCCCACAGATCTCCATATCCATATTATCATTATCACCATTCTTGCTAACACCATCATCATTGCTGTCCTTATCATTATCATCACCATTATCTTCATTATCACAACTGCCATGTATCTCAATATTATCAACTTGGGTACCTTTTTCTGAAGGGGGTTTATTATCATGGACACAGTCCCCATCTTCAGTAAAGTCATCACAACACACAAATTTCTCTTCAACAATATCAGGTTCATTAGACTTCTCACTAACAGGACCTTCATGACATGAATTAGCAAAACCAACAGTGTTCCCATCTTTAGATATAGATAGGGACATGGAAAGCTTTGTGTTAAAGCTATTAGCTGTGAATATACTTGAGGTTATATCAGGCTTTGACTTACTGTTAATCCACCTGTCCCCTAACCAATCCTTAGATATTCTTAAATCCTTCTTGTGCACTTTCATCAGCAAGCATTCACCTGATACCACCAAAAAATAATTCTATCACCAAATTGAGAAGGATGAAATAATTAAAAGAAAAGAAAGGGCTCAATAATAACATTAATATAGCATACCAGGGAAGTAGACTTGAACACTATCATCGCCGCAGTTGTCAATTCTAATTACAACCCCCTCCCACCAGCCATCACTCCACCATGCATCAACTGCAGTTCCAACCTCAACAGCCAATTCTTGCTCCTCATAAGTTGGAGCTGGCCTGATGGTGGGCCGGCCAGAATGTCTCATCCCAAGTTTATCAGGCATGGCCAACTTGAAAGCAGGGACCCATTCCTAAATGATGGAGGAGAACAATATAAGAGTTTTGAATTCAAAAGTGAGTGGTATAAATGGCGTGCATTGAGGGAATCTATAGAGTCTTTTCTTCAAGATATTTTGTTTTTCCATTTGGTGCCATTAATTTATTTGCCACATAAATTGTTAAAAGTCTATAACCGTATCGCATTTGACTTTGGCATTCCGACCCATGTCATTATTGGCCATCCCATTACCCTCTACACTTTTTTTTTATTATTTTTGAATTTCTTGTCCTGCACTAAGAAACTAAAATCCCAGCATAAACATGCCTAAATAATCTCCTGTCACTCTTATATAGCATTACTTAGCAAGAGATATCAAACAAATTGTTTTAAAACTATGTTATTTACTCGGATGAGGGTGCATTGTATTTGAACGAAAGAGATTTTAAGCAATAGATACTTATCATTTTGCAGATTATTAGATAGAAACTGAGAATAGTTGATATCAGTTGAATATTGGATCCAAGATAGTCTATCATGTCTGTAATTCACATTAGGCTTAAACTAGAATGATGACTAATTTTATGCAGAAACCTATTATTCGATGACCTTGTGAAATTATATTTAAACTCAAACTATAAGGATTAAAGAACATTTTCCTTATTAGTTGATAAAACTATAAAACCTTAAATAGATTTTTGGCTAACATAAAACTTAAATAGGAAGGAAACCCCTTTATTGATGCACATATTTTAAGATAGAACTAACATGGAAAATTGAATTTAGAATATCTCAAAAGCTTTGATTATACCTCAAGATTTCCACTACCATCTTCGTCCTGAACATCATCATACTGAACTTTCAAATGTTTCCGAGATACCTGCACAACTGTACACCTGAACCAACAGCCTCTAATGCCACTATCTTGACAGAGCAACTCTATCTTGTCATTAACTTTGTACATGGGGTTACACCAAGGTTGACATTCAACCTGGAGGCTTTTGTAATCCATCATTTGCTTACTTCTAATTAACTTCCTAACTCCCTGGCGACCTATCCCAGACCGAGCACACCCCTTATCACTTCTGCTCCTCTTGGCTCTCAGCTTTACATCACTACCTGCACTCAACTCTTCATCTTCTACTGCAAAACTATTGGCTTTAGACTCAGGGTTCTGGACAGAATCAAGATGCAAGCAAGAAAGAACTGGTTGAGCATAGTATCCACGCAGTTTACTCAAGTCAAAGGGCTTGACTTTATTGTTTTTAAATTGCCTGAAGCACAAATGTATTCTGTCTGTTGAAGTGGGTGGAAAGGAAGGCATGCATTTTTCATAGTGTTCCCGAGTTAAGACTGTGGCAGGACCATCAACACACTCTGCACTAATGACTTGAGAATAAGATGTGATAAAAACTTCCCGAGGATGAGGATTTCGTACAGGAACTGCACCTTTGACTTCCTGATTATGGTGAAACCACCTCACTTTAACCTTTTTCTGCCCCCTCCTGTCTTCATACATATCCTCTAAATAAGCAATATAATGATTCTCTCCCTTGCCCATAACAAAAACAAAGGACTGAATCTGCATATCATAAAAATGTAAATGTGAGATAAAAAACTGTAAAGAAAGGGAACTTCTTTAGCTGGTTGGGTGGAAAAGAGGCCCTCTCTTTAAAATATACATGCTACTGAAATAATATATCAGGAAAGAGATCCTTTCCACTTTGCTTAAACTTAAAGCACCAGGTCCTTCTCTGCATACTGATGGGCCTAAAATTATATGGGTCAGCTTGTTAGTTATTCTAGAATATTCTATGAGTAGGATAAAAGGTAGGCAGTGTATGTAGTGTGGGTATGCATGAATTCAGTATTGGCTTATGGGGAACTTGAGGATCTCTGGGAGTTGAGATTTCTGGGTTTATTTTCTGCATTTTATCCTTGTATGGAGCTTGTCTCCATTTATATTTTCTGCAATTTCATATTAATAAAAGTAGGTTCCATCACATACTCTACCCAATCAAATATCAGAGGTCAAGCAATAATACAACACAAGTTCCTTCATGCCTTTATTCCTCAACTGTCTTTCACATTTTTTTGGGTAGGTAGAGGAAAGGTAAAGGGAGGGGAGAACAGGAAGGAGTAGTAAATTATCTGGGAGTTCCCTCAAATTTTAGTTCAAGGTCTTCTTACCGCTATTTTGATGCCATTCCTGCAAAATGCAGGATAATGCTTAAGTTGTTTGCCACATGTCCATGCAACTCCCGACCAAACGATGTCTGAGTTGGATAATTTGGTGTTCCTCATTGGAAAGTCCTGAGAAAGAAGAGTATGTGTACGTAAAAAACATTAACTAGAAACAGTATAAAGGGAAACAGAGAAAGTCAGAAAGAGGGAAAAGAAACAAAAAGGGATATACCTTGTCATCCACTATTTGTGCAGACAGACCAGCAACTTCACTGACACTTCCATTTGTGGTCTCATGGGCTTGTACCAGATTTTGACCAGGTGATACTGGGATTTAAAATTAAAAAAAATAATAATAATAAGAAGACTTATATGATTTAAGATGGACTTCCACTATTACTTTTACTATTTGAGAAATCTGCTGTTTTTTTATTGGAGGGATAAAAGAAGGAATTTCATCTGAAAGCAGAAAGAGTATGGTAGAGAGGTGGATAAATTATTCTCCATAGAACAAGCATAAGAAAGAACAAGATAATTTTAAAGAAAATTGTCAGTGCAAAAGATTTCTCCAATCCCACCTGCATATATGACAGAGACTCCTTACAATTCACGATTGGACAACAATGGAGATATTGAAGAAAATAAAAGTTTTCCAGAAAGATCTATGTACATATAATACTTGTATAATACTCCTACTATAGTTAATGGCACAAAATATTTATTGAACCTCATCCATATCGTTGTCGTACAAAAAACACATGCATTGTTCATTAGTCTATATCACTTGATTGTAACTCATAAAGCCATAGCATCTAGAGGTGGCAAAACAGGTCCAGTCCGTAAGGTTGGCCCGTTTAACCCACCACAAATGGCGGATTAGGTTAGGTTTCCAACCTGCCAACCCATTTGAATCCGCCCCACTTAAGGGCAGGTCAAAACGGGTTCAACGTGCCACAGAGCATGTTGATCCGTCGTCAGGTTGTTTTTTTACTTTTATCTTTAAAAAAAAAATATTAATTAGTGACCTTTTTTATACTTCATTTGATACCTTTTATACCTACAGGGAGTATAATTTTTAAAAAAAAATTACTTTTCTAATATGTTGGCGGGTTGGTGGGGCAGGGTGGGTTGAAATTTTCAACCCACTTTCAAAAACAGGGCAGGTTACCAGTTATTAGCATCCTTATATATTAATGCACAATATTGTTCAACCTACAATAACCAAAAAATTTATAAATGACAGCAATCAGTTAGAATTAAGAAATATTAACTTACCACTTCTATCTCCCAGCAGATGCTGCTTTGATAGCATCGATGTCAGCCAATCCACCACCTCTCTTCTAGATCTCCATTTGAAACCAATTGGAATGGAACCCTCCTTCCCAACAATTTCAAGGAACTCCTCAGCAACAACATAGCACATGTGTCTAACACTCCGTTCAGTGCCCACAACTGCAAGGATGGATTCCCCAACAGAATCCTTCAGGTAATAATGAACAACGCGGTTGCCACGCTCCTGCGAAACAAACTGCTCTTTCCATTCCACAAAACAGCGATTGCTTACAGTCATCTTGAAGAGAATACCAGATAAGCACTTGATTTCAAAGCAATGGCAAAGGTTCCTGACCCTTTTGATTCATTAGTCAAAAGGACAATCAGACAAATCCACAGCCATAAAGTAAGAAACTCCTAGCATATTACCATCCTAATCAACCAATAACCCTCCGAACAACCTCAATTTCCTCACTCCTAATAAGAGCTACTCGTGAAAACTCAAAAATGTTTACTACATAAAACTAACTAAAATCCTCAGAAACAGTACTTTTTCATCTGGGAAAAAGTCAGAAACCCTAATTAAACAGGTATGCCCTTCCAAATGGCATCTAACCAAAATAAAAAATAAAAAATCATCTCAACAATTAAGAAGGGGTTTGGAATCAGAGAAAAGCATCATCTAAGGACTAAATTGACCCTTTTCTCAATCTCACAAGCCTCAGAAAGGGCATGATCCTCTGCTGAAACCGAAAATGCTCCAAAGTTGACCAGAGCCACAGAAACCTCTAATTAATGTCTATGTCTACAAACAGATCAGAAAGAAACCCTTCAGAAAAATTGATCCAGAGATTGAAAAACCCAATAGCCAGAAAAACTATTGGGTTTTAAACAGCTCCAGAGGTAACAATCAGCAAAAATTAGAAATGGGTATCCCAATTGAGGACAGAAAAAGGAAGTTTCCACCAGAAAGATTGAAACTTTATAGCATACTCTGAGTAAACTTGCTGATGTTAGACCCCGGATGACTCAATGGCCTTGGGCAGAGGGTGGTTCTGTGAGAGCACCGAAAGGGAAGAAACTAGGTGGAAGAGAAGAGACAGTGAGGTCAGAGATGCTGAAACGAAAGAAGAAAGAGGGTACCTTGAAATTGCCATAGACATGGACATAGAAAAAGTGAGAGTTGCAGAGCTGAGGAATTGTGCATCCACTGTAGCCACAGGTGTTAATAGAACATGGGAAGTGGGTACCTAATTGATGGGTTTGGAGTAGAGGTAAAATTGTCATTTAATAAACGTGAGATGAACTCTTACTTTTTCAAAAATAAAAAAGAAAAAATTACTCGAGCAAAATAAAATTCTAGAAAATTCGTAAGCTTTATTTTTTCATCTTGTGTATCGATGAGATGGTATTAGATTAATCAATTATAATGATTTTTAAATGGAATGAAAAATGAGGAAATTAAACTGAGTTTGGAAACTTGCCTTTGAGTTTAATTTTGCTATTGTATCACGGGGAAGGATATTGTGACAACCAAGTTGTGTTACTACCAAGTGACTACCAATCAATTCCACCGTTAGATCGATTATGTTGATCCAACGGTTATATTTATTTCCATCTTTGTATGGTCATGATTTTTCAAATTTAATAATTTATATTTATTTCCACCAAGTGACTACCAAGTGAAAGCATTAAATATGATAAATCATAATCATACAAAGGTGAAATAAATATAAATTATTAAATTTGGGAAATCATGACCATATAAAGATGAAAATAAATATAACCGTTGGGTCAACATAATCGATCTAACGGTGAGATTGATTGGTAGTCACTTGGTAGTAACACAACTTGGTTGTCACAATATCCTTCCTCTTGTATCATTTGATGTGTTGTAATAATCATATAATACTAATGAATTTAGTTGGGATTAATTATTATGTAAGATTTTTGGGAAAATATTGTTTTCGATTCACATCATTTTTCTCACAAAATGTGACAAAGGAAATTATGAATTTTATTTTAACGAAGAAAAGAAGAAAGAAAAAATAATGTCAATTGAAATTATGTGATTGTTCTTAGTTCTTATTTGAAGTGTGTGTACCCTTAAACAAAGTGCACAACATCTGTTTGATAAAATGCGACACTTGAATCCTTGCTTTTTTTTGCTTCGGATCACGTTGTCTTCGAGTGTATGTGTGGGTGAAAGTGGAAGGGGACTATGGCTTAAACACTGCAACAAGGCCTCAATGTGAATAGGCTGTTCTACACTAATAGAGATAGGAAATGTGAATTCTTTCAATGGTGCAACTCATTACATGCTGACATGCCAATCTTCAACTCATTACACTCTTAATTTTAGTTATTGATCTATTTGTATACTCTAATTTATTATATAGAGAAATGTCAAAGGTGAAGGTGCAGGTAGTGATGGTGCAAGCCTCAATTACATTGCTGAAGCTCCTAGTGTTGTATTTATTGGGAATTATTTGGAGTTTATTGTTTTAGATTTTGTTGCAAATGTACTAAAACGAAGATAATGTAGTAGAACCTCACTTTAGTCTTTGTAAACGTGTCCTGCAGCGCAGATGCATGAGTTTTAGGAGTATGCTGTGGTGGGCAGGTGTTGTATTTAAGTACGAGGACTTCGAAAAAACAGTTTTGTAATGTGAATTTAACTTGAGCGTTATATCAAATGATGGTAGCTCAGTTGGCACTAGAAAACTGAGCAAATGAGGTGAGAGCATGTGTTCGATCATCTCAAGTATTTAACAGGAATTTAAAGTCTTAATTTCGGGATCCATCCTGAATCGGATTAGTCGCGAAACAATGAACCGATTTGAATATCTTAAAAAAAAACTTGTGTGTTATGGTCAATGGAGTTCTACTTAATTAGAATTTAAATTGTGCACGTTTGGCTTTGGTAATTAGAAAGTGTCACTATGACTTTGACAATTCGAACTCCTAAGAATCGAAATCTAAAACAAAGTAACAAACAACATAGGTTGCTGTTTAAATTGGGTTCTGTTACTGCCATCATGCTTTTGGCTCTAACCAAATAGACACTAACTGATTCAATGACAACCAATATCATTGTCCAAAGGAAGCTACGCACTACCAATCCCAAAAAGATCTGTGCAGTACCAAAAAGATTTGTGCAGTCCCAAAATAGTTAGAAAATGCTAATGTACTCTAGGATCCAGATGTTGGCTTAAGCATTCTTGGCACACTCTTCTCGGTTCTCAACTTGGCTTAATTGAGTGACTTGGCTCGAGTGTCCCAATTGGTTTGTTTACATGTATTCCATCCTTTGCAGATATTTGCATCCTAATGATAAACTCCTAAGCTTAATTCTAATGACGAAACTAGAAAATTTTGTTAGAAGGGACGAGGAAAGTAAAATTCACACTAACTTAGGTTGTGCAATATGATAGTGGGTCAGTCAATACATAATCAGATTTGAAGAATTCTCCAAGTTTTATTTTGTGCATGAGTACTAATAAAGACAAAGTGAGACCAATTTATGTTACACTACTTTTCTTTTAGGTTACAAATTCTTTAATAGCGTAAAAGTTGAAATCAGTTAGATAACTTACCTTCTTTTTTTGAAGATTGAGCTTGGCTTGAATCCCCATAGGACTATTGCAACCTCTTTTGCTTCTGTATAAATACCTTCTTTCTTCGCTACCCTTGTAGGCCTTCCAAGAAGTCTCTACATCTTTGAGGGAGAGGGAGTCTATTGTTCCATAACCACCATTGTCTCTGTCATCTAACTCAGGCATTGGATGAAAAAACAGCTCATAGAACTTACTGCATATTCTTGGCTCTCTTTAAAACTCATGATTAACCATCCTGCAATATTGTGATGTGATGTGATCACCACTACAAGCTTTCTCATACCTTCTTTTGAATCTAGCCATGATCCTAGTGGCAAAGGACTCAATTATAGGCAATATGGTAGTTAAATACTAAATAATATTCTTCAATAAATCTGTACATGGGGTCATTCTAATGTATAGACTATAGACCTAGCTAAAGTTAGTAGTTGTAACATAATATTTACAAATTAGAATGAACCCATATAGAATTCAAATACACACAAGTCTATTTCTGACTCAATTGTCCTAGCTAACACTCATTTTTAACATACAATTGAAACCAAAAATTTTATTTAACGTTAATTCAAGAAAAAAAATCACAAAAATGATTTGAATTCAACTATCCTGATTCAAATAATTTGAATTATGTTTTTTAGGTGTCTTCTTTGGAGTTCTTAATGTTAATGGATAAAAGCTGGGCTTTTTGACCCTTTTGCCCCTCATTAAATAATTAATAACCAATTTGCCCATCCCCCAGAACTATCCATCATCCTGCCCCCATTTAGTCGATTAAGATGCACTTTTAATCGACTTAATGGGCAATACTCAGAAATCATGAAACGCGAATTTTAGTCGACTAAAAACTCACCTTAATCGACTACATTTGTGGCACTTTTAGTCGACTAAGCCCATTATTTAGTCGACTAAATATCGCGGAAAATCCTATATCCAGACCTTTCTCGGTCTCATTTGCATTATATTCGAAATCAAAACTCCTCTTTCTCTTGTTTGTCAGCTGTGATCCTTCCGATCACCCTTCCATTTCATCCCACCACCTCTAAGGCATAGTAATTGTGAAATCATTGTCATTTCCCTTTATTTCTCAATTGTTTCCCCCAAATCCGAACCCAAAACCCTAAAATCCGATTCCTACCCCCAAAATTCGTGTGAAAGATGAGCTCAAGTCCAAACATGAATGTTACTATGATTTACTATGATGGAAAGCATTATGAAGGCCCCAACGGTGTTCAATTTGAAGGAAAAACGAAAATGTTGAAAATCAAACGGGGCACTACGTACAATGAGCTGAAGGGGAGGATTCACCAAAAATTGGGGCTACATCACCCTAAATCTAATCCTCCTCCTCCTCTGACGCCGTCTCCTCGTCATCCTCGTCTGACACATCAGTCCCCTGTCCTGCAACATCTTCAACCTGTTGTTTTCCTCGTCCAAGCTCTAGACGAGCAAGCCTATCTTCAACACCCTTGAACCGTCCCTGTATATGTCTAAATCTTTCATTCCCTTTCTGCACGTGACTCTTCCTCCATTTTTTGTGTTTCAGCGCCATTTTTCCTATTTTCTTCAGCGTGGCGTTTCTGCCCTTCATGACATCACGCAATGAAAACCCACCCTCAGGCTCAGCTATCTTCTGCTGGTCACCCTCATCATCATCGTCATCATCATCCTCCACCTCGGGCTCAACCATGTCTACAACTGGAGCAACATCAGGAACCTCAACATCAGCCGCACCTGTGAACTGCCACACTCCTGTTTGGGGGTTCTTTGTCATCTTGCACTGCTCCAGTAGACGTTTTCCAAACTTATGATTATACCCTGTGGTCTTCTTCAAGGTCACATTACCTATGGGAACATCAAAATGCTCCATATATCCTATGAACAAGACAAGCAAATGGAAGTGCACCCTTGTGTTTGGCCTTATACATCATCCAACACATGTAGTGCCTCCAGTTCACCGAAGTACCATGTCGGATAGCCCACATGATGGGAATGTCATGCTCCAACACCCTGGAATGATTGAACGCTCGCGGAAACAGAATGTGGGTGATGACATAGTGTAGTATGCGGGACTCCACAGTAAGCAACCCCACCGTATAGGCAATGTGTTGCCCACAGACTCTTCTCTGCTCCTGCACGGCATCACCTCGTGTATATCCTGGAAGTATGGTCCCGCTGTCTGCGTCATATTCCACAGTCCGCGCAGAATCAAAGTCATACCCCAGTAACTCCAACCATACCGGAGCCGTCATGATGATCTCCACCCCGCAGACCCTAGACCTCAGCTCACCCTCTACGTAGCTGAGGTTATGGTAGAAGGCCCGTACATGCAGCTCATAATATGAACACGACAGTTCAGCCAAGGTCCTAAGATGTGATTCCTCCAACCACCTCACAATGTTAAAACCTTCTTGTTCAAAAAAAGCTGTATCAAGTGATTTGGCCCCACATATCGGTCGGTTAACAAAGTCACGGACAAATGATTCATGAACCACGGGGTCATTCTCGAACAAGTATTCGAATGGGAGGTCGACAGGAGCGGCCTCTTCCTCTTGTGGCCTTGACGAAGACGGACGGTCTTGTCGTAGTTTCTGTCGTCTCTCATTTCCAGTGCTAGACGATCTTCTACGACCAGCCATGGGAACAACTGTACCTACAATGCAAGTGGAAACAATATCAATGAACAATAACAATATCAAAAAATTTAAAATTCAATATAAAAAACAAAACCTAATCCTAAAATAAAACAGAAAACAAACCCTATACCTAACCATAAAACAGAAACCCAATCCAAAACAGCACCCCAAACCCTAACCCTAACCCTAAAACAGAAACCCTAACCTTAACCCTAGCACATCACAAAAAACCATTCCTAGCCCCTAGCATAAAAACATCAACCCTAACACTACAACCCAAACAAAACAGCAACATAAACCCTAACTCTAACCCTAACCCTAACCCTAACCCTAACCCTAACCCTAACCCTAAGCCTAAGCCTAAACCTAAACATCAACCCTAACCCTCACCCTCACAACAAACTTAACACCCTACCCCTAACCTAAATCTACAAAACCGCAAACAGAATTCAAATGTGAGTACTAGAATTCTGATGTTGAGATTATCAAATACATAAGTCATATAAACATCCCTGTTCTATACTACTTCCTTGATAGAAATAATTAACTCAGAAAATCTCAAATCAACACATGAAAAATACTTCTTCATATTAATCAAATCAACATAATATTATCATGGAGTTCCATTGCATTCAGACTACAAAGACTCTACTCAAACATGACTAAAGAATAGATAAGAGAAGAAGAAGCAAACTTCATTTCCATGTTGAAAGTCTTCAATCTCCAAACTATTACAAGGAAATCCTAATACAAAAACTAAACTAAAAGAATTTAAAGAGAAGTCAGACTAAGGTTTGAGAGTGAGAGAAAGTTCAGATCCCTCAGATCCAGATATATCTTCTAAGTGTCAAGGCTTTGCCTTATATAGTGTTACAATTAAAAACAGAAAACTGATGTGGGTGCTAAAACGTCCATAAGTGACCGTTTTAGCGTCCATGCTTTACGTATGCTCAACTGCTTTTAACTGATTCTAACGCTAAAACGTTAAGGAATGACCGTTTTAGCGTCCAAACTTGGTGAATGCTCAACTAACTTTAACTGACTCCAACGCTAAAACTCCTGATTTGGACATTTTAGCGGTGAAGACCAGAATCTTTTTTCCACTTTCGGGCGCTAAAACGCTTATTGCAGGCCGTTTTAGCGCCCAAGACCAGCAATTTTCCATCTTCTTAGTGCAGCAGTGCGCTAAAACGCTCTGTGTGGGCATTTTAGCGCTCATCACCAGCAAGTTTTGGCCTCTTCCTGTAGCAGGACGCTAAAACGCTCAGTTTGAACGTTTTAGCGCTCAACACTTAGGCAATTTTTCTCCTCTTGAGCTCCAGAATCTTCTTCCTTCTCCAGTTGTCTTTCAAGCTTGCTTTTCCTACAAGAATCATACAAATTTCCAATAAAGCTCTTGAACTTGTAATTGAGGACATCTTAGGACATTAACCTTGTTTTTCATCATTTAATCACACAATTTGATCCTAATTCTTGCTAAAAACCATGATGAACTAAGGGTTCATCACAATTCCCAGATTTGAATATTGCTGTCCTCAGCAATAACTTTAAAGACAGAGAAAGACTTGAGATTCGTTACACATGAAATTTATGAGGTTGGATTGAAATATGACAGATCAACTTTCCAAGATACAATCTAACAACCCAGCAATCTATCTTTTACTATGACTTGCTTAACCTCATCACAATGACTTTCAATAGATCAGTAAGATGAAATGCAGAGACCTTCAACACAAAACACCCCCTCACTTGGAACTTCTAAAAAATTGTGAGAATAAACTCGCTTGCACTCTAGTGTCTAAGGGTGTACTCATCACTCAATCTCCACTGCACTCAAACTACTATAAGCTTGCACATCTTCTCACTTTCCATAGTGACAGTGATTCATAAGCAGAACAAAAGAGGCTTTGGTGGTATGACTTGACTAGGAATAAGATTCTGTATAGAAGAAGGAAAAATGGCTTGGCACGTAGTTGGCTAAAGGTAGGATTTGATGTTGCAGAAGGTTAGATAGATGAATCAGATTCAGATAAGAGGAGGATCACTATTGAATTTATCTATGTACTCCTTAATCCTTCACATTCTCTTCTTCCTTTTCATTTACTCTTTTCACCAACTTTTCTACAACTTTTCTTTTTCTTGAACTTCCTTCCTCCTTTTCTTCCAACTTTCAACACTTTGTGTTGTTTTGATTTCCCTTTTTCCTCATTTCCTTTTTCTTTTCCTTTTCCAAACCAAGCACTTTGTGCCTTTACTTCTTTTTTTCTTTTTCATTCTTCTTTTTCTCCAAATTTCCAACACTTAACACTTAATATTTTTGTTCATTGCAGAAACACCTTTCTCCAACAGAGCTTTCCTCCTTACCCCTTATCTGAACACATAATCTGAAAATTTAGGATCTGGAATAAGTGCAGGGCTCTTAGTTTTATCACAAAAAGTTTGGCTTAAGGCTTCCATGCAATAGGAAAATTTGGTTCAAAAGAAAAATGCCTCAATGAACTCTACTTTACAAACAATGAACTATTTCAAGTTAGAAACAGGGCAAGTTCTAGAGTTACTCATACAGTGAAGTGCTCTCTGAACAAAAATTTTCTATATAGGCTCTATGTCTCACAGTTCAGAGTGCATGCTTGAATTCCTCTATATACATCAAACTGATCTCTCTACTCCTCACATAGCATGAGTATTGCAAATATATCATTTAGCACACATGCAAAGATTTCAAATTGCATCAAAATTTTTTTTGATCAATCATGTAAAACTTTGATCATCCTATCCTCATAAAATTCACATCATCTCAACTCTAAATCCAACCTTTGTACATATACAACACTACCTAAACTACCTAAAACTACATTCACAAGAATTTAAAAGAAAGGATTGAGATGTTTCCCTGTTTGTGGCTCATCAACTGTGTGTCATCATCAACTGTGTGATATCACCATAATCATGTCATTCATTCACACCCCATTCCCAGATTTAAACGTTGTTGTCCCCAGCAACTAATTTAAATCTAAAAAGCAGTTGACACATTCTGAAACACATTCACATATCAACAAATAGCATCAGTACTATTTCAAAAGTGCATCATGCAAACAAAGAATCTCAATGTACTAACAAATGTACAAAATTAAAAATAATACCACAGGTAACTAAAAGTATCCAAAATAAAACCATAAAAACAGAAAATGTGTAAAAACAAAATGAGGAGTCTAGTCAGTAGACTCTTCATCATCACTAAACACCAAATATGAGCCTGGATCAGCAGTAGGCAAGGGGTTGTACTCAGGATCAATACCCCTGTCCTCATCCATAGCACCAGTATCAGCAGTAGCAGCAGTGGTCTCTGTGGTAGTAGCATCAACACCAGGTCGTCTCTCTGAAGTGGGTGCAACATGGGAAGATGTAGCACCATCAGCAGGCGCAGCTCCATCCACATGATCAGCATAGTGAGTCCGAGCCATTGCCTCAAAGGCTTCCTCCTCATCAGAATGAGGGTATACAGCAGGCTGGTAATCAATAACATCTAAGCCCTGAGCCTCACATATAGATTTCAACATCGTCACCATATATGTCTGAAATAAGTGCTGGCTGGACTGCATAAACCGGAGACGCCTGCGCAAATGTCTCATACGGAAGTCAGTGTTCACCGTCCATTGCTCCCCTGAACGTAGCCTCTCTTCTAATTCATCATCACTCTGAGCTGTAGATTTCCTTCCAGGAGTCAATCCTGTGACCTCCCCTCCTCCTATCTTCAATTGCTTTGTTATCATTGCGGCATCAATTGTAGGGTGCAATTTAGTTGGTGCCCCATTATCAGTAACATCTACACCAGCTTTCTGACAAAGCAACTGAATCAAGGAACAGTGACCCAAAGCAGCAGAGTCACTGTCAGAGTGAGCCATATCATAAATGTTGTCCTGAAGAAGAATAAGAAGTTCCACCTTCGCCTTTGTCATGATAGTGTGAATCAGGACAGCTCTCTTCAGGATGACCTCTGCCTGGTTGGAAGAGGGCATGACATTTGAGATTACAAAGTGAAACCAGACTCTAGCCTCACCATTTAAATGCCGCAACCAAATCAACTTAGGAGCAACCTTATCCTTGGTTAACTCCCACGTTTCACCATGTTTGGCTATAGTCTGCAAAATAGGCTCAGTTGCCCCCATCTTGGTCCAGGTTTCAAAGTCTGGGTCACTCCTCCTTGGTGGAATTTCAATATTCTGCCAGTTCCTCCTGAACTCACAACTGGCATTATTGATATAGTCACAAAACCTTATCTTCAGCAGCTTTTGGATGGTGTGAGCATCGTACTTCATTTTCTTTCCCCTCACCCAGCTAGTGAAGGTCCTCTGACCTCCCTGATCTCCGTTAAACGCATTAGCAAAGAATTCCCTTGCTATGTTAGGGCTGCTATCACCCAATATTCTTCCAAAAGTTGCCCAATCCCTGGTCTTCAGCTGAGATTGAAACTGAGGATATTCATCCTTTTCTAGAACAAACTTTCTTTCTCTCACAAATGGCCTCTTGGAAGTCTTGTCAGTATAACGTTTCTCATGTTCCTCACTTTTCCAAAAGTGAGCATCAAACTGTGGGGTAGGCTCAGCCTCAGTATCTCCTCCTTGATTCACTCGGGCTCGCATCTTATATCTCTTCTTCCCCTGTGTAGAGGGAGCTGGTTGAGAAGGAGAAGACATTGTGCCTACACAACAAGAGAAAATCAGTCCAAATGTCAAACAATTACATAGCATGAATCCAATTCCACAATTCCCAGATTTAGAACTCTTGTAGTGGGGAATTTGGATCAAAACATGTATGAATTACAACCCCACAATGTCATAATGTAGACCCTCAATTTTGTATGAAACACGACCTGGGCGCTAAAACGGTCACACTGAGCGTTTTAGCGTCCTGGCCTTAAACGTGTGTAAAAACTGGACGGGCGCTAAAACGCTGAAACCAAACGTTTTAGCGCCAGGCCAATTTTTGGGTCAGGCATTTCCACGAACACCTTGTGTGTGTGCGCTGGGTGTTGTGTAAAAACAATTTGGAACCAACATGTGCTGGATTTGTTATCTCAGCCCCAAAATATCAGTCAAAAGCAATAGATCAGTAGAATAATACAAATAAAACTAATATCAACATGCAATCCTAAGAATGATACAGGAAATCCACATGTGAAATGCCCTAGAAAATGTCCAAATAACTTCTATGATTCAGATATGATGTGTGATGGAGAGAAAAGAGATGAGATACATACCGTGATGTTGATGAAAGGATTGGGAGGAAACTACGAAGATTGATGATACAAATGTGAGAGAAGAAATCGTGTTGTGGAAAAGAGAGGAGAAAGAATATAAAAGAAAAAGAGAGAAGAAACTCTGTTATATCGAATTAGTGATAGGGCGCTAAAACGTTGGCTTACCAGCGTTTTAACGTCCTTGTCCAGAGAAAAATGCACATTTTGTGCAGCACAGCGCTAAAACGGTCAGACTGAGCGTTTTAGCGCGGTTGGCCAGAGTGCCTGTATGTTGTTGGTGAACGCTAAAACGCTCATAGTGAACGTCTTAGCGCGCACAACCAGAGAGTTTCATGATGATGGAACTCTTGGGACGCTAAAACGGTCAGAGTTGACGTTTTAGCGGCCAGCACATAGCAAAAAATTTCTCTTTGATTTTTCAATTTTTTTCTTTCTTTTTCTTCGGCATCTTATGGATATGGTATGAACATGGATTTACATACCTAGTACAGTGGGTTGCCTCCCACTCAGCGCTTGTTTAACGTCACGAGCCTGACGGGTATGATCTATTGTACCTCTAATAGAGCAACTGTCAGTAGTTGCCTATCCACAGCATTTCCAACATATAACTTCAATCGTTGACCATTGACTGTAAAACTTCTGTCCGAATCCAAAGAATTGATTTCTACAGCCCCATATGGTTTCATATCTTTTACCACAAACGGTCCAGACCATCTAGACTTTAATTTGCCTGGAAACAGCTTCAACATGGAATTGAACAGAAGTACTTGATCCCCCACCTTGAAGTCTCTAGGTGTGATCTTCCTATCATACTATAGCTTTGTCTTTTCCTTATACAAACTGGCACTTTCATAAGCAGACAAACGAAACTCATCCAATTCATCCAGCTGTAATAATCTTTTCTGTCCCGCTGCTTTGGAATCAAAATTCAGATATCTCACAGCCCACAAAGCCTTGTGCTCCAATCCAACTGGCAAATGGCATGCTTTTCCAAACAACAACTGAAATGGAGACATCCCAATAGGAGTTTTGAAAGCGGTCCTATATGCCCATAAGGTGTCATCAAGTTTCTTGGACCACTGGGTCCTAGCATTCCCAACAGTCTTCTCCAATATTCTCTTCAATTCCCTGTTGGAAATCTCAACCTGACCACAAGTCTGTGGGTGATATGGAGTGCTTATTTTGTGCCTCACTCCATACTTAGCCAAGGCATACTCCACCATCCTATTATCAAAATGAGTGCCCCCATCACTAATGATAGCTCTAGGGACTCCAAATCTTGAAAATATATTCTTTCTCAGAAAAGCAATCACCACCCTGGAATCATTGGTTGGTGTAGCTATGGCCTCAACCCATTTGGACACATAATCAACTGCCACCAATATGTACTTGTTAGAGTAGGAAGAAGGGAAAGGTCCCATAAAATCCATACCCCAAACATCAAAGATCTCCACTTCCTGAATATTGTTCAACGGCATTTCATGTCGCCTAGAAATATTCCCAGTTCTCCGACAGTTGTCACATGCCTCCACAAACTTCTTTGCATCCTTGTATAAAGTGGGCCAGTAGAAACCACTCAACAATACTTTTGCTGCAGTTCTCTCACCTGCAAAATGTCCACCATATGCAGAACCATGACAATGCCACAACACATCCTTATGTTCTTCCTCTGGAATACACCGTCGGATCACACTATCTGAACATCTATAGAAAAGATATGGTTCATCCCAAATGTATCTCTTAACATCATGCATAAATTTCTTCCTCTGTTGCCATGTTAAATCCTTAGGCATCAATCCAGCAGCTTTATAGTTGGCAAAATCAGCAAACCATGGTGGGGTACTGATAGATAAGACTTTATCCCCAACCATCTCTGTTACATCACATATTGCCAAAACATGTTCATCAGGAAACTCTTCTCTGATCACTACTTCCGGTCCTTCTTGAAGCTCTTTTTCTGTAATCCTGGATAAGTGATCAGCCACCAAATTTTCAACTCCATTTTTGTCCTTGATCTCTACCTCAAACTCTTGCAACAGTAACAACCAGCGGAGCAACCTGGGTTTAGCATCCTGCTTGCTTAACAAATACTTTAAAGCTGCATGGTCAGTGTAAACAATAACTTTTGATCCTAACAGATATGGCCTGAATTTGTCAAATGCATACACAATAGCCAGTAATTCTTTTTCTGTAGTAGCATAATTCTTTTGTGCATCATTTAAGATCTTACTGGCATAGTAAATGACATGCAACAATTTATTCACTCTTTGGCCCAATACCACTCCTACAACATAGTCACTGGCATCACACATTAATTCAAATGGTAATGAAAAATCAGGTGCCATCATGATAGGTGCAGTGGTCAACTTTTCTTTTAAAACATGAAATGCATGCAAACAGTCATCATCAAACAGGAATTCTTGGTCCTTGACCAATAACTTGCATAAGGGCTTGGCAATTTTTGAAAAATCTTTTATGAACCGCCTATAAAATTATGCATGGCCAAGAAAACTCCTCACACTCTTAACATTTACAGGTGGAGGAAGTTTCTCTATCACAGAAATTTTTGCCCTATCCACTTCAATTACATTCCTAGACACCTTGTGTCCAAGAACTATACCTTCTGTCACCATAAAGTGACACTTCTCCCAGTTCAAAACCAAATTACAGTCTTGACATCTTTTCAAAACAGAATCTAAATTCCCTAGACATACATCAAAATCAGAACTAAATACAGAAAAATCATCCATAAAAATTTCTATGCATTCTTCTATCATATCAGAAAAAATGGAAAGCATGCACATTTGAAAGGTGGCAGGAGCATTGCATAAGCCGAAAGGCATCCTCCGGTATGTGAATATTCCATATGGACATGTAAAAGCAGTCTTCTCCTGATCCTCTGGTGCCACAGCTATCTGATTGTACCCTGAATAACCATCCAAGAAGCAATAGAAAGCATGTCCTGCCAACCTCTCTAGCATCTGATCCAAGAAAGGAAGTGGAAAATGATCCTTCCTGTTTACCTTATTCAGCCTCCGGTAGTCAATGCACATTCTCCAACCAGTGATTGTCCTGGTGGGAATCAACTTATTATTCTCATTTTTCACCACAGCCATCCTCCTTTTCTTGGGAACGGTCTGCACAGGACTCACCCAAGCATTGTCTGAAATGGGGTAAATCATCCCAGCATCAAGCAACTTCACTACCTCCTTCCTCACTACTTCCTTCATAGTAGGGTTGAGTCTCCTCTGTGGTTACCTTACTGGTTTGACCTCTTCTTCCATCAATATTTTGTGGGTGCAAAAGGAAGGATTAATACCCTTAAGATCTGAAAACTGCCATCCAATAGCCATTTTATTCTTCTTGAGTACCTTAATCAACTTCCCTTCTTCCTCATCAGACAACATTGCATTAATGATTGCTGGATATGTTTGATCATCCCCAAGGAACACATACTTCAAATGTGAAGGTAATTCTTTAAGTTCTACCTTAGGTGCTCCTTTTGGAATGTCATCAATCTTCTTCTCAAGCTCTTCCACTTCTGGCTCTTCTTGGTAATCTTCTGTACCTGTCTCTTCTTCTGATCTTTGTTCCTCAACTGGGAATTCTTCTTCTTTATTCACTTTTTCCACAACCTCCTGTATCACATCCAATCTAAAACAATCCTCCACATCAACAGGATGCTTGATGGTTTCAAATACATCAATTGTGACTGTTTCCTCATCCACCCTTAGCAACAACTTTCCTTGTTCAACATCTATCAAAGATCTTGCAGTTGCTAAAAAGGGTCTTCCTAACAATAGAGGACTTTCTGTATCTTCTTCCTCCATGTCAAGAATCACAAAATCCACTGGAAAAATAAACTTATCTACCTTGACCAAGACATCTTCAACCACACCTTCAGGCCTCTTGATAGATCTATCTGCAAGATGCAGAATAAGATTGGTCTCCTTCAAGGTGTTGATTCCCAAAGCTCTACATACTGTCAACGACATCAAGTTTATACTGGCTCCCAAATCGCACAATGCCTTTCCACCTCCACATCTCCTATAGCAATAGAGATACTGAAGCTTCCAGGATCTTTCATTTTTGTTGGAAGCTTCTTCTGGATTAGGGCACTACACTCTGCTGTTAGGGCCACTGTCTCACCATCAGTTAATTTCCTCTTCTTAGTAAGAAGATCCTTCATGAACTTTGCATAGTGAGGCATATTTTCCAGTGCTTCAGAAAATGGTATGTTAATTTGTAAATTTTTGAAGATATCCAGAAATCTTGCGTAATGCTGTTTCTGAATCTCTTGCTTCAACCTTTGAGGGTAGGGAACTTTAGCATAGGGAGATAAAATAACTTTAGCATAGGTTGGAGTCAGTTAAAGTTAGTTGAGCATTCACCAAGTTTGGACGCTAAAACGGTCATTCCTTAACGTTTTAGCGTTAAAATCAGTTCAAAGCAGTTGAACATACGTAAAGCATAGACGCTAAAACGGTCACTTATGGACGTTTTAGCGCCCACATCAGTTTTCTGTTTTTAATTGTAACACTATATAAGGCAAAGCCTTGACACTTAGAAGATATATCTGGATCTGAGGGATCTGAACTTTCTCTCTCTCTCAAACCTTAGTCTGACTTCTCTTTAAACTCTTTTAGTTTAGTTTTTGTATTAGGATTTCCTTGTAATAGTTTGGAGATTGAAGACTTTCAACATGGAAATGAAGTTTGCTTCTTCTTCTCTTATCTATTCTTTAGTCATGTCTGAGTAGAGTCTTTGTAGTCTGAATGCAATGGAACTCCATGATAATATTATGTTGATTTGATTAATATGATGAAGTATTTTTCATGTGTTGATTTGAGATTTTCTGAGTTAATTATTTCTATTAAGGAAGTAGTATAGAATAGGGATGTTTATATGACTTCTGTATTTGATAATCTCAACATCAGAATTCTAGTACTCAAGGGATTGATGCTGGAATTCTGATGTAATCTTAAAATTTTAGTATTTCATGCATGTATTAAGAAAGAGATCACCAAGGGATTGGGATTTCTGATTAATGTATCTATCAGGGTAGTAAGGGATTACATCTTGATGATAAGTAAAAGGTTGATTAACATCACATGGAAAGGAATTCATCATATGGTCGATTTTTACATGGGTTATTATGGAGGAAAGTTGTTTTCTGACTACATGTTATTTTCTTAATTCCTAATCCATATTTACTTTGTGTCAAATTACTTACAATCAATTTTCTGGTGACAAATTATTCATGATTTTTACAAACTCTTATTTGATTCAAATTAGTTTTCTCTGGTATATTGGTGTTTGAACACAATTCCTCGTGGGAACGATCTTTACTCATCTTTTCTACTTCATCATCAGAGACTACATCTTCAACCATAACCTCTTCTTCATTCTTATTATTTTCCACCTTCTTTTTCCCTGGTTGAAGTACCAACCCACTTCTTGTCATAATTGCTTTACAGTGCTCCTTAGGATTCACTAGTGTATCACTTGGAAATTTCCCTTGTGGTCTCTCTGATATCTGTCTTGATAATTGACCAATCTGGGTCTCCAAATTTCTGATTGATGCTTCCTGATTTCTGAAAGAAGTTCTGGTCTCCTGCATGAATGCAGTTGTCTCTTTCCTGAATGAATTAGAACCCTGAATATAATCCTGAGTTGTCTTAGATAACTGAGCAAACGCTTTCTCCCATGCAGCAGGATCACTTGACTGCTCCTTCATATATGGTGATGGAGGATGTAATGGTGGATTCAATTGATGGTTGGAACTATAGCTGAATCCTGGGTGTTGATTCTTGTTTTTCCATGGTGGCATATAAACATTCTTTCCCTGATTGTTGTAGTTCCTTTGATTATTCTGATCATACCACACTCCATTCACCTCTGCTTGTTCTGGTGATCCCCCATAATCACACTCCTCTGTCACATGGCCTTTGCCACAGATGGCACATACACATTTGGTTTCCACAGAGGCTACCTTTTGTGAAGAGAGTTGCTTGATAAGGGTATCTAATTGTTGCTGTTGTTGTCTCTGTGTCTGCATCAGTTGGTCATTCTTTGCCAACAGAGCATCATACCCATCCAACCTGATGACTCTTGTCCTTCTGTCAGACACTGAATTCCTGAGATGCCAATGACTCAAAGATATCCAAGGCTTCTTGAGGGGTCTTGGTAGTTAATGATCCACCAGCAGTGGCATGCACCAAGGTTCTAGTGTTAGTGGTCATTCCTTGCAGGAAGATTGCTGCTTGTTGCCATGCCTCAATTCCATGCTGTGGACATTTCCTCAACAAAGTCTTGAATCTCTCCCAAGCCTCATAAATGGATTCTGACTCTTTCTGCTTAAAGCTTGTAATCTCATCCTTCAACTTGGCCCTCTTAGATGCTGAGAAAAACCTCTGCAAGAACTTGGTTTGCAGATCATCCCAAGTTGTTATACTTCCTTGTGGCAATGATTGCAGCCATCTCCTTGCATCATCCGTCAGTGAATGAGTGAATAGTCTCAACAGAATTGCATCTCTTGTGACACCATTTATCTTCACAGTATCACTCAATAATAGAAAGTTCTCTATATGCAAGTAAGGGTCCTCTGCACTGGTTCCAGCAAACTGATCCTTCTCCACCAAATGAATCAAAGCAGGCTTCAATTCAAAGTTGTTGGGCTCTAATGTTGGGCGCACAACACTCCCAATTGGAGGAATCACTGCAGGAGTCATGTACTCTCCCAGTGTCCTCTGTGGTGGTGGTGGTCTGTGATTCTCTGCCATTATCTCTTCCTGATTAACCGTACTTGATTCACCAATTTCTTGCAACTGTCTCCTTTGCCTGACTGCCCTTTTGTGCTTCCTCAATGTCCTTTCTAATTCTGGATCATACAACAACAAATTCGTATCAAGTGTACCTCGCATATACCAGAATCAAAATTGACCAGAAACTTAACATAAACTAAAATACTGAAAATAAAAGGATTCAATCTCAGAATTCTATAGTATCAGTTAGTGTTGAAAAAACAAATTCCCCGGCAACGACGCCAAAAACTTGTTGGACGTTTAGCAAGTGCACTGGTCGTACAAGTAATAAAATGATGAGTAAAGATCGTTCCCACGAGGAATTGTGTTTAAACACCAATATACCATAGAAAACTAATTTGAATCAAATAAGAGTTTGTAAAAATCATGAATAATTTGTTACCAGAAAATTGATTGTAAGTAATTTGACACAAAGTAAATATGGATTAGGAATTAATAAAACAACAAGTAGTCAGAAAACAACTTTCCTCCATAATAACCCATGTAAAAATCGACCATATGATGAATTCCTTTCCATGTGATGTTAATCAACCTTTTACTTATCATCAAGATGTAATCCCTTACTACCCTGATAGATACATTAATCAGAAACCCCAATCCCTTGGTGATCTCTTTCTTAATACATGCATGAAATACTAAAATTTTAAGATCACATCAGAATTCCAGCATCAATCCCTTGAGTACTAGAATTCTGATGTTGAGATTATCAAATACAGAAGTCATATAAACATCCCTGTTCTATACTACTTCCTTGATAGAATTAATTAACTCAGAAAATCTCAAATCAACACATGAAAAATACTTCATCATATTAATCAAATCAACATAATATTATCATGGAGTTCCATTGCATTCAGACTACTAAGACTCTACTCAGACATGACTAAAGAATAGATAAGAGAAGAAGAAGCAAACCTCATTTTCATGTTGAAAGTCTTCAATCTCCAAACTATTACAAGGAAATCCTAATACAAAAACTAAATAAAAGAATTTAAAGAGAAGTCAGACTAAGGTTTGAGAGAGAGAGAAAGTTCAGATCCCTCAGATCCAGATATATCTTCTAAGTGTCAAGGCTTTGCCTTATATAGTGTTACAATTAAAAACAGAAAACTGATGTGGGCGCTAAAACGTCCATAAGTGACCGTTTTAACGTCCATGCTTTACGTATGTTCAACTGCTTTTAACTGATTCTAACGCTAAAACGTTAAGGAATGACCGTTTTAGCGTCCAAACTTGGTGAATGCTCAACTAACTTTAACTGACTCCAACGCTAAAACTCTTGATTTGGACGTTTTAGCGGTGAAGACCAGAATCTTTTTTCCACTTTAGGGCGCTAAAACGCTTATTGCAGGCCGTTTTAGCGCCCAAGACCAGCAATTTTCCATCTTCTTAGTGCAGCAGCGCGCTAAAACGCTCTGTGTGGGCGTTTTAGCGCTCATCACCAGCAAGTTTTGGCCTCTTCCTGTAGCAGGGCGCTAAAACGCTCAGTTTGAATGTTTTAGCGCTCAACACTTAGGCAATTTTTCTCCTCTTGAGCTCCAGAATCTTCTTCCTTCTCCAGTTGTCTTTCAAGCTTGCTTTTCCTACAAGAATCATACAAATTTCCAATAAAGCTCTTGAACTTGTAATTGAGGAGATCTTAGGACATTAACCTTGTTTTTCATCATTTAATCACACAATTTGATCCTAATTCCTGCTAAAAACCATGATGAACTAAGGGTTCATCAAAATGCATGGAGAAAACAAAAAAAATAACCTAAACCTAAAACCAAATGAAGTCAGAATACGTTACCTAAATGTCGATTTCGCAAGTGTGAACCAAGGATGCTTCAATCGCACCTTCAAGGGTTGAGATTCGGACTTGGTTGGAGAGAGGGGACAGAATGGAGCGATTTAGTCGATTAGGGTTTGAAAATAACCCCCTTTGCGAAATGGGGTTTTTTTTAAAAAACCTGATCTGCGATATTTAGTCGACTAAATAATGGGCTTAGTCGACTAAAAGTGCAACGAATGTAGTCGATTAAGGTGAGTTGTTAGTCGACTAAAATTCGCGTTTCATGATTTCTGAGTTTTGCCCATTTAGTCGATTAAAAGTGCATCTTAATCGACTAAATGGGGGCAGGATGGTGGATAGTTCTGGGGGAGGGGCAAATTGGTTATTAATTATTTAATGAGGGGCAACAGGGTCAAAAAGCCTAAAAGCTGAAACAAGGATGCTAATTAAGAGCAAGAGAAGTAACACAAAAGTTGATAAGTAAGAGAGCTGAGCAGGTGAGGGTAAGAGCATGTATTCGATCCTCTCCAGTACAATTTTTGGAAGGGATTTAAACCCTTAATCCTGGACCTGCCTCGAACAAAATTGTCTCCCATAAAGGATATATATGATTTATCCCAATTTTTTTTTTATAAAACTACCAACAATGACATGACATCTAATAAAGAGAGAAGCCAAACTAACAGAAAAGCCTAAAGGGATGTTTGGTACAAGAGAACTTCTTTTTAACCAGATAAATGTAATTACTAGGAAAACGGTGGGAAAATAAATTTGGTAGGAAAGTTTAAAAAAAGTTGTTTGGTTGACTAAAATATTACTGGGGAAATTAAGTTAAATTATATGAGTCCATGTTTGGTTGAAAATAAAATATTGATGAAAAAATTAATAATAATGACCAGGATAACCTCTATTTAAATTTTGCTGATGTTACAAAACACTTTCCCGAGTGTAATGGACGGGGTAGTTTTGTCACAATATTCATCCACCTTTTGCCATTTACCTATGCTTATTGAGATACCACGCTCAGATTGGTCAAATTGCACAGTAATTTTCCTGCTTTTTTGCACGCGTTTTACAATGGCTAGGCAACTGTGAAACATGGGTATATTTTAGTTTCTCTTCTACCAAACGAAGAAAACATTGCTTACCACTCATGGATTATTGGGAAACTTGACAGATATCCTGAACCAAACAGCCCCTAAAGGATCTTACTTACTTGGTAGTTGGTACACTTTTTTTTTTCTTTTTTTGGTACATACTTACTCGGTGCACTTAATAAAAGCAATAACTCTACTTGCTCTATTTTCGGCCTTTCTGCACAATTACTTTTTGTTTTTGCTTTCTTTACGTTGCATTTTCTTTCCCTTCTTCTTTTCAACTTTCATTTTAAATTTGATTATTTGATTTTTATTTTTTGGTTCAACTAAAGTAAGTTAAAGATTTTGGGTTAGGCTATCGTTATGCATTTTGTATACTATTTTAACAATGAAAAAGAATAAAAAAAATTGCACTCTACTATCTTTTATAGTTTTCAGAATCAAACGAACTTTGTTCATTATTATTAATGAATAAAGCAAAGTGAATACTCAGGAGAGATTATATTCAGAATATATATAGATTTTCTTTTTTGCTTTATTTAATTAATTTATGTCTTTAGCATTATCTAAACAAAATCAAGCGTTTACTGGAACCCTTTTGTTTCTTTATAAGGATATATGTATGTATTTAGTTCTTGAAATTGTGACCGCTAATTTGCAAAAATTTATTGGCTGTCAAAGGGTATATTTGCATTAACTAAACCCAAGTTTATATTACCAACTTGTATAGTAGTATGTAGAGTGTAAATGACTGATACTTTAGCCTAAATAAGCTACGTTTTGTGTAAATTATTTCAAATTTGACTTGATTTGTTAGTCTTATACAACTTAAATTATAAGCTTGACTTCAATTGTTTTTTTTTCAAAATACAAGGTTTGACCTGACTTGTCAAGCTTACAAAACCTTAAAAAATGACATATTGCACTCCGTAAAATATAGGTTATGATTATTTTGTTTTTTTTGTATGTTTAACTTGATTGAATATATTTCTTTTCTGTGTACATAACAATCCAAGATATTAACAATTTAACTATGTTGCTAGAAATCAAAAAGAAAAAAAAATGGCAAGGAAAGGATAAAGAGCAGGAAAAGGAGTTTAGGATTAAGAAAACATGTGTTTGGCAAGTGAGAAGAGGGAAGATTGTGAAAATTAAAAAATCATAATATTTAATTTATTAAAAAATAACAAGATATTGTTTTATTGAAAAACAATAATATATTAGTTTATTAAAAAATAATAAAATATTGTAGTATTAAACCTAAAATAAAATAAAATATTGTTTATTAAAAATACGAGACGGGTTTGGAGGCTTGGAGGTCAAGCTTGCTAAAAACGGTTTGTCGCTTGACTTTTAAACAAGTTTTTTAATGATATCAAACCTATATTATTTTTAAAACGGGTCAAATCAAGTCAGGCCAAAAGCAAGACAAGTTGTAAGTTCCTCATAAGTTGTTTGACACGTTTACATCCCTAGTAATATGTTTGAATACAATCAGATCAACCACCACATGCCAGAGCCTCAAACACGTACGATTGGGTATTCTATTCTGAAGACCACGAAGAGAGCATTGTTTAGAGAAATTTTGGTATAAATTTTGACGCTGACTCTTATATTATTGTATTTTCTGTTACATATAAAAGATTAAAAAAGACGATAAAACTTATAGAAAGAAATGTATTACATGATTGTAAAACACATAAGAAAATGTGAACAACAATATTGGTAGCGGGTAAGGGGGAGTTTATAGCGGCGGATTCATATCAATGAGCTAAGTGATAATATATTCTAGTAAGCAGATCCAATATCACATTGTTAGAAAATTTTATTTATATGGGCAATATTAATTAATTAGTTTTGTTTTTTGAAATTTATCGAATTAATAGATATTTCAATTCTGTTATTTTAATTAGTCCATTGTGATCATATTGAGTTGAGCTTTTGACATCTGTTGATATTGGGCCTAGTTGGGCAGCGCATTGTAGGTATTAGTGTCTGATTGAGCTTCTGTAATGGGTGGACCCATCAGGCACACTGTTGATTAGGGTTTTACTAGGTCCCCTCTCTAGCCTATTTATATTGGGGTTAAGACACATGAGCCGTCATGCTCCATCGCAACAAGGCTTCCATTTTGAAATAGGTCATAGAGAGGAAGATCCTGACATGTAGTCACATTTTCCTCTAGATTTATGATAGCCCAACAAGTACGCACAATCGTAACTTTGATTTCATATTGTTTCGGTACTTTATAATCATATACATGCTCTAGGAATTATAAAGCTATCATTTGATATCAAAGCACGAAATCGAAAAAAACAAAAATATACAAATTGAAAATAAAAAAATTGAAATTTTTGCGATCATAGTATGAATTCTTGTATTCAAAAACAGTATATTTGAAAAAAATACACCTATCATATATCAATAGAAAGATGTTGACATGTAAAACAAAAGCCCTAAACTTCTCAATTCAAACGAAAAAAAAAATTCACAAATTAATGCGTACAGTTTCGACCTTTATAAAAAAAAAATCAATTTTCCTTTTTATTCCATTGAACAACATGTTATCGGAGTCTCGTATCCTGGGTTCGATCCTCGCCGCATCCACTCTCTTTTGTGAAATTTATTAGCACAGGTAGGACAAGCCTGATGCATTATCCACCATTCATGTCCAATGGGCTATTGTGTGAGGGGGCTTGTTAAAGATATATAAAAACTATTAATGCAGTCTCACCCACCCGCTTAAACTTTTGAGTTGAATTGGTTCATTACACACGTTCCTTAAAGTATAAAATTTATAATTTCTTCTATTTATCAGTCCATTATCAAATAATATGGAACTCCATTACGTTTGAATATCCCAATAATGTACCTATAGCCAAACACTTAATTAGCCCAAATCAACTCTAGTACCATTGTCAAGCGAGAAGAGGAAGTCCATAGTAGGAGCATCACCTAGGCTAATCAATAATCAACCTCAATAAGTGAACTCGACATTACGTTTCAATACAAAATCTTAAGACATGTTTGTAGGTTCTTTTACTTATATGATCTTCATTTAATCTATTACCAATCAATATAAGACTTCAACGCATTTGAATATCCCAAAACATATATAATGGTACACACATATTATTAAAAATATTTCCATTAGTTTGATATCTCTTAACTCAAAATTATAAGACATTAGTTTGAGTCCTTTTATTTATTGTGGTAATGGTTTTCCACTTAATCCATTGTTGATGATCTCTCCTGTTTGGACTCCCTCTAACTATTGTAATAAGTGATAGTTTCGCATGAGATTATAAGTTCGAATCTCAGAAACACCCTTGTATCCAAGAGTCAATAGTTTGACTGAACTGAGTATTTAGAAATAACAGTTTGGGTTTGAGTTTGTGCTTCTTATATTAAACCCATATTGTGAAGCCAACACTTAACCACTCTTGGAGCATACTGATATAGAGTCTCATACTTTTAAGAAAGATCGTTGAAAATTCAAGTGTAAATAATAAAGTTTATGATTCCCAACCAATATGAAATTTAATTATTTATCATTCAAACCCAGCAATCTATACTTCCCTGAACAAGTATAATGGGCTGAGGAAACATTTTGGCATGTCTGGCAACGTTAAAAGGTTAAAAGAATAAAAAACATTTTTCTTTGAGATTTCTCCCTCGATTTATCGATTAGTTAACTAATATGATTTGAAAATAAAGGACAAAGTTATTGATCTGAAATAATATTATAATAACACAAGATCCAAATTAAAAGCCTTTTATTACTAAGAAAGATGACAATCAATGAAGGCTGCAACCTCATCTCATCAAGCTCCACAATATTAAAAGGCTATAGAACAACAAGCTTCTCAATATTAAATACCACATCTTTATCAATACTTCATCCCCAAGTATACCTCACCACTTGCAAAGCTGGTCATCACCCAAGCTGCTCATCTCTCCACTATAAATACATACATGCTAACACAAAGATACACGTCTTCTTCTACATGCTTAAAACCTGCTTGAATCAAATCTGACTTGAGTGTTGAAGTGTCTTGCAGGTACACCCACATTTTATTCCATTGAAGACCCATGGGTTAAAGCTGCTCTAACTGCAAGATGTTCTGACCCAAGACGATTCCAGGCCATTTGTGTAGAGGAAGATCATATGATCGGCCTAGTTGTAAAACCGGTTTTGATCAGTTATCCCTAATTAAGTTTTAAGTCATTGTTCACCAAACAAAAAAAAAAAAATAGTCATATTTCACATGAACCTATAGAATATTTAATCCCCAAATATATCCTTTTTCTATCTATCCAATATTATCTTATTTTTTCCTGCTTTTTTCTATTGTACCAAACGAATTGGGTTCCAATTGGTTAGCATACTAATAAAAGAAGGGACGGAAAAAAATTTGAGGATCACTTGATGGTGCTGGACGTCATACGTCGACAGAATTGTGGCCTAAGTCATTCCACAAGAAACACGACGAAATATAAAGGCTTCAACAGGTATCTTAAAGGTAAAAGTAAGTAATAAATAAGTTTAAAAAAAAAACATGAATGAAGCACTCATTTTTACTTTGTCACTTTTTAACTTTGTCACTTTTTAACTTTCTCACTCGCTTCACTGGGAAGTAAAGAAAAGGTCACAAACAAGGGGGGAAAAATAAAGCAAACGGATCCACCAAAAAAATAAAAAATAAAAAAATAAAGCAAATGGTAGTACTGCGTATGGGGTGGTATTCGTTTCTCCCGGATAAATCTATGTACAAAAATTAATTCAACTTAAAAGATCACATTAACATTTTATAATATATTTTTCTTCTTATAAGAGCCCGTTAAATTTAAGGTTCGCTTTTCCTGCAGTTAGTGCAGATAAGTTATATGCACTAAACCCAATACGACGTCATTTTGGGGCAAAAATCATGGTATTTTTGTAATTTTAATTTATTTTCGGTTTATTATAGTCTTTATAATTACAATTTTCTAATCTTTTAATCCCAAAACGACGTCATTTTGAAAATAAATACAGATAATTTATCAGTATTAACTGCAGAAATATTTTTCTGTAAATTTAAAGGATAGATATTGTACAAACCCCATTTATATATATTTAAAAACTCTATAATATTTTATTATTTATTAATAAAATGGTTTCAACTTAGAAGTTTGAAATATTAAGTGAAGGTTATGTTAATAATTTTATGGGTTCGCTTTTTTTTTTTTGCAGTTACTGCAGATAAGTTATCTGCAGTAAACCTAGTACGATGTCATTTTGGACGAAAATCATAGTATTTTTGTAATTTTAATTTATTTCAGGGTTATTATAGTCTTTATAATTATAATTTTTTATATTTCAACTCCAAAACAACGTCGTTTTGGAAGTAAATGCAGTAACTTGTCTGCATTAATTGCAGAAATATTTTTAAATAATTTTATAGAAAACTGTTTGTCCTTTCAAAGATGGTCATTTTCATTAAAAATAGCATTTTTATTTAATATTTAAATTAAAAAATCTCTCCCTTTCTCCCATCATGATTTATGTTTCTCTCACTATAAAATACAGTAATTTTAATTAAAATAACACACTTTTATATTGTTTAAAAAGATAAATATTAATCCCTAATTATATATTATGTTTTCTAAAAAATAGTAATCCCAATTTAGCTACATATTTATCAAAATGAAAAAAGCAAGAAGAAGTGAAGTTACCTAAAGTGAGATTCGTATAAATTGGCATCGAGGAAAGCTAAGCAATTCAAAATGGTGTAAATAATTAATTCAACCCAAAATTTTAAGGTATTAAGAAAGGGTATTTTTAATAGTTTATATTATTCTCTAATATATTTCCTCACGCAAAAACTCTTTGGGCTTGAAGCGTGAATATTACACCGTTCTAATTTTTGGTTTACCCTATGCTTAATTTAATCTCACTAAAAAGTGGGGTGATAAGGATCGAACTTTTTAACATGTAAAGAACCACTTCAACACAAAATTTTAAAGTGTTGGGTGAGAGCCTTTTTAATTATTTATATTATTCTTTAACACACCTCTCAACAAGAGCCATTTAGGCTTGAAGCGTAGATATTGCATAAGTCGAATTTTTTTTTTATTTTACGTTATGCTTATTTAATTCCACTAGTAGGGGCGGTAAGGATCGAACTCATGACATTATGGTCATGAAAGCTCTGATACCATGTAAAGAATCATTTCATCCCAAAACCTTAAGGCCTTGGCTGAAAGCTCTTTTAATGATTTATATTATTCTTTAACAAATGGGGGACAAATACTCCGTACGATCGTGAAATAACGTTGTCAAGAATAATGTTATTAAACTCTAATTAATCGATCAATGATGTATATAAAGAGATTAATATTTGTTATAGATAAAATTATCTCCTAGACACACATAATAAAAGTATTTTTATAGGACTCATGTGGAATCATACGAAGAGAAGAGAAAGGAAAAGAAAATATGGACTCTACACATTTTATGTAAATTATATAATGCAATATGAAAAACATTAATATGATGTATAAAATATAAAGAATTGTTTTTGTTATGTAACATAACCTAAAAGCAAATTTCCTACTCTCACAAAAGGAGGAGAGATGAGAGAGAATAGGAAAAAGAGAAAAAATTTAAAGTGGACCCCAAATAAATTTTGTATGTGTAAGAAGATGATTTTAGGTTATGTAACATAATAAAAACAATTTCCTAAAATATATTGACATTCTTTGATAACTTTTCTCTAACATCCATAGTCATTACTTATCACCAAAACAATAATTAATTCCAGATATTCCCTTATCCTTCCAATTCACTGAAATGCACAAACAGGTTGGAAGCATCAGATTCGAATGTTTCGTATATAAGAACAAGATCTTCAACTGCGTTGAGAAACATTCTCTTTTCCCATCTCAAATCTATATACATATCATTCATCCTTCGAATCAATCTCTGTTTTCGACAGTATGGAAGAGCTACCCTTCCAATCAATCCCTGATACGGATGAGCTGCTGAAAGAAGAGTTTCGTGTGTGTACTTTGGAAGAAAAATGGGATGAAGTTATTACTACGTGTAAAAAACACAGTGAGTTATGCAAGTTGGAGATCAAAAAAAGCAGAGGCACCGCACTGCACGTGGTTGTGTGTGATGGCAATGAAAGGGTTGTTGAACTTCTTGTAGAGGTAATCAAAGACACTAGAAAAGAGGAAGCATTTGAAGTGAAGAATGTTAGAGGGAACACTCCTTTGCATCTTGCAGCATATAGAGGATTCACATCTATATGTGAGTGCATAATAGGAACAAATGGGGAAAGGAAGCATTTGATTAACATTCACAACAAGAAGGGTGAGACGCCTCTGTTCTTTGCTGCACTCGCATGCCAAAAACACACTTTTATGTACCTGTGTTCCATGATCCAGCGTGAAAGCGCTTCTAAAGATCTTATTAGAAATGATGGGGATAGTATCCTTCATTGCGCCATTCGGAGAGAATTTTTTGGTAAGCTTTTAATTGCATGCATAGTTATACCTGATTTTATTTTGTTTGATTATAATAAAATTATTTAGGTTACTTCGTTTAATTGCTTGAATTTTTGAGAGTTTTTTTTTTTTTTTTTTTTGTAATAGTAATTTCTGAGAGTTTTGGTTGGTGACTATTATGACATGATATTAGAACCCCCAAACTGTTTAGGGTTCCATCTTTATCATTCAATTTTTTTTATTAAAAAGTGAAATTTCAATCCAAAGTAAATGAATTCATATATTTTTCACATTTCAAGTTAGGGGTGTGCATATTTCGTTTTGGCTCGATTTTTTATAATGAAACGAATCAAATCGATCGTGAAAAGTGGTTCTGTTTGGACAAGCTGAACCGGTTTTAAAAAACAATTCGGTTCTTAAACTAATTCGAAAAAATGTTGTGCAGTTTAGTTTGGTTCGCATTTTGAATTTGTTCATTTGGTTTTCTCACATTCTTAAGAGTTGGTATGGTTCTGTTTTTAACCTGAATTAGTAATGTTGTTTGCTTCTTGAACTGAACCAATTTTGAAAAAAACGGTTCAGGAACCAGTTTAGAAAAATGTAATTCTTTTAGGGCGATTTGGATTGATTTATACTTCAATTTAGTTTATTTGATTTTTTCTTACACCCCTACTTCAAACATAATACATAAAAGCTCTTGTATGAAAGTGTGTATGTAGAGCAGAATTATTTATATGTATATATATTATTTTATTATATTTTACCAATAAAAAATATGAAGCAAACACAAATACAAAACTTTCCGTATTCTCTCTTGTTACATTCTGTCAACAATTTTCTCCGCTTGTTCTTATTTCCTTGTAATTTTGTCATGCCTTTGTTTAATGTACACGTATATTGTCATTGAGCGCTGCTTACTATGAACATCTAAAGGACTAATTTGTATGTGTGGTGCAACAGATTTGGCACTTATAATAATGTATAAATATCCAGTGCTTCGAGACCTTAAGAACAATGATGGATTCACTCCACTGAAACTTCTTGCCACTAGGCCCTCAGCTTTCAGGAGCGGAAGCAAGCTGGGATGGTGGAAGACAATCCTATACCTCTGTAAGTCCAAGATGTTCTGATATTATACAATGTTATCTGTGACTCAATTGATAAGAAACTCATTAATTATGGAACACAATTGGGTGATAAGTATAACACTAATCCATGAGATTGACTTTCTTATTTGTTTAGGCATTTTCATCGTGGATTAAACTAGCCTCGTGGCGCATGAAAGAAAAAATATCTCCCGCTGACAGTTCGATTTTTGCGCTAAGCATTTTTTCTTTTTTCTCATACGTGGATCCCATGTAGCTTTTTCTCTCATCGACAGAAGACAAGGACTCTCCTGCAACAGGAGTCACTTTGCCCTTTCATATTTTATCCAATTTATAAACTATTAGGCCCGTTTGGGGGATACGATAAGGAAGATAGAATATAATAAGTTATCATATCATCATTTTATTCATTGTTTGGTGAACCAATAAGATATGATAAGCTTATCATGTTGGCTCATTCAATCATGTCTGCAATAGGATAAGTTATCCTAAGGAAGGATTTGGGTTAGAAATAGACAAGATATGATAGAAAATGTCATATCTCTCTTATCTCGAATATAGCCTTATACTCTTCTCTTATGAACATTATTGGGCACGTGACAGTCAGCCTTTGCCACCAACCAACCACCACCACCACCGATACTAGCGATCAATCACCTCTACCACCCACTGTCGCCACTAACTATCACCATGAGCTATCAGCTACCACCATTCTCACCAAGTACAATTGCCCCTAACCACTAGGAAATATATGATATTGGTGTCTTTGACAGACTTTGATGAAACCAAGTTAAGAAGGTACATTCCCTTCTCCTAGGCATCTCCTCAGAATGACATTGGCAAGGATGAATAACTGAACATGGACTTCACAAAGTGTAGAAATGTTTGATTTCTGCATTTTGCAACTTTGTTCAACTAAGGCATTCAAAGAGTTGACAATTGTGAAAACTATCCCTTCTTAAATCAGGCAAGACCTGAACTTTCCACACATGTATTCACCATTTCAGTTAGACAGAAGTGTTTTGATTAGAACACCTAGGTACTTTTTTGCCTCAAACTTAAACTTGTAAGAATTTTCCAAAAGCTTCAAACTTATAGTGCATTAGGTTCAAATGTCCAAATATAGAGTAATCATTGATATAATGAAGTATTCATAACCTCTTCTGGCTTGAACGCTTATCGGTCCACATACATCAGTATGTACCAATTTTGGTTGAACAATTGCATAAATCCCTTTGACCTTGTCGATTGCTTGGTCATTTTACTTTCCGAATTGGAGTTACGTGTAGGTTTTAGTTTAAAGAATATGGAACTTTCAGTTCCTCTTTTAACTAAACCATGTTTCCTGTTTGAGGTAATTTGACCCAATCACTAAGGCCAAAGATATGTTTCATTTGAAACTTTTCATTTTTTGGTGAATGTTCTTATTCATCATCCTTTTAATTCAACATTATAGATTCAATGGGGTATAAGACAAAGGTAATAAAGACTATTTAACAATGTACCAAAACAAAATAAGACGAAGATGAACTTCAAAATGAAACTGCTGAACAAAATGCATTGTCAAACTATGTTTTAACCAAACAACTAACAATAATTAAATTTCTCTTGAAATCCTGAACAAATAAACAGTCACCCAAAATCAAAGTCCTTTAAATAACTTGTCTTACTGCTAATGCAGACACAAGTTCTCCATTTTCAAGCTTAAAATTTCTTTGTAGACTGCTAACAGGCATGCCATGTTTGAACTATTGCAAAGAGTAGCAAACATAATTAGTGGTTCTTGAATCTTTGATTCATCCACTAACCAAGCCTTAACTTACCTATGTCTAGTTTTTTCGTCACCTCTGGCCAATTTTTCTTTCAGTGTCCCTTCAGTCTACACTTAAAGCATTTTCCTTTCGGCTTCTTCAAAGCAATTGATTTTACAACTGATAACCAAGTCATTTTATTCTTGCTACCACCCTTGGATTTCCTCTTGGATTTAACAGAACCTTTAGCAAAACATGGACTAATTGCATTATGTTTGGCAGAGTTGCTAGACACATCATACATGTCATCAATAATTTGAAGCATCTTTACTCCACTCTTAACCATGTTTACTTGCTCCTGAAAGTATTTGGAAAGACTTAAAAGAATATAGTAGCGATCCGCACTATCTTCCCTTTCCCAATATGTGTATTGCGTCTTGGTTGTCTTAAACACATCCTTTGCATGTTGTTGTGGCTTTGGTCTTGTCAACACAAAATTTAGCTTTTCGTGTTTAAGAACAATATCGAGGTTCTCTTTCCACTGTTCATAGTTGGTACCTTTTACCCAAAATCGTTGCTAAAGGATTGGAGGTAGACATTTTCTGAAGATCATACAGGGAACACGATTATAAACAAGTAATACAATAAACAAACTAAGCACAAGTAGATCCTCTTAACTATTATTTTTTATTGTTAACAATCCTTTAGTTTTCTTTACAAGGCTTATATTGGGCAAATCACTTGTAAAAACTAAAAATTTTATTTGGGCAAGCCTCGGGAGAAGGGTTAATAATTTTCTCAAAGTTGAATGTAATTAACCATTGTTTAATTCAAAATTATCCTCAGTACCAAGCATTGTCGATGTTGGGTCGTACAACACTTTTCTAAAACTTTGAAATTATTAAGGTTTAATATGGTGAAATCCGACTATGCTTATCCGGTGGGGTTTCACCAATAACCATTTCACTAGTAAACCCACAAATGGAGCCCACATGTTTTAAAATTTATTGCTTAATTTAAAACCTTCACCCAGTCAATATTTTTTATTGAGAATTTTCATAAGTATTGTCTAATGTAAAATTTATTGTTAGATTTTAAAATTGTCTTTAATAACTTAGTATTGTCGAACGATGGGTCATACAATACTTTATTAAAATTTTGAAATTATTAAGACCAAAAAAATCTAATTATGCTTATCCGGTGGGAATTTACATGATTATTTTATTGGTAGGTCCACAATGTGCCTCGAGGTTAAATTAATTTCTTAATTTAAACCACCTCCCATGATTATTTAGGTTTAATCTAATAAAATCTAATCATGATTATTTTATTATTGGTTCAACAGTGCAGTGGGAGACTAAATTAATTTCTTAATTTAAATATCCTCCTATGCAACATAAGCAATTTTTTAATTTTTTAGAATTGTTCAATTGAAAATAGCCTTCGTTTGATTTCAAAAATCATGTAAGCAAGCATGCCGGTAAATGTGCATCGTTGAGCTTATCAAAATTTTGAAAATATTAAGGTCCTAAAATTCGGTTATGATAGGCAACATGGGCACTACATAATCATGATAAATGATTGTTGTATGCAGCATGTGTTTAACACATGGCCATTTTAGAAGGCCCACAAATTTACTCACATTAAACTATTCTCTTAGGAAATATTCTGAATTATTTATCGAGATTTATATTAGGGATATGTTATACTTACTACCATTTTTTCTTATTAACTCTTACTACCAACTTTGTTATCGTTGGATCAAAATCAAATTAACGGTTATAAAATAACATCAAATGAGAACTGTTGATTTGATTTTGATCCAACGATAACAAAGTTGGTAGTAAGAAAAAATGATAGTAAATATAACCTCCCTCTTTATATTATACTAAATAATTGACTTAATTATCAATCTAGATTTAAGAAGCATAATAATTGTCATTTATGAGGATAATTTGAAATCAAAATAATTTTCATAAGGACCATTAATCATTAAATTCGTTAGGCACATATGTCAAAAATTAGAATTAATGTCATAATGACCATTAATCTAGCTTCTCAAATGTAACAACCATTACATTTAAATTTAGAAATATACATTAATTGTCATAATGAATATTAATCTAGTCGTTCAAACATAACAATCATCATTCCCATGTAATTGACAAATTATGCAACAATATGACACCACATATTCTATATGGCATGTTATCACATCAAGCATTTTATCAATCATATAATTCATTCACTCAAAAAAGAAGTAATTATCAAAATAGGTTTTAATCCATGGTTCCCTAGAGGAAAATAAAATAAAATTACAAAATAAAACAAAAATCTCTTCAGCCATCTCCTCTTTCCTTTTAGTCCATAGGGATCTGGTTCAAGCCCCTTTATGGAAATTATGGGCCCAAAATACCAAACTTTGACAAGAAACCCTAAGTAAACTTATAGGAACCCTAACCAACACGTTCATTGCGCCGACACATGAACTCATCTCTTCACGAAACTCCAGGGATAGAACCTCCATGAATAGAGGAAACATGGAAGCACCGAAATAGGACTCTCCACTCACCCTAACGTGCCTCTTCTTTGCCGGGGAGTAAGTCCCACTCGCAACCACTTCTGGTGGCGCGTGGCTGCTCTTGTGGCATCTGTTTCTTCCGTTTCAACTACCGTTCATCTCGTAATTCCATCCTCTATCACATCATGGGGTTAGTTCCTTAGATTTACCAGATCTCGATGTCCTTGTTTTTGCCTCTTTTAGATCTTCTTTCAAATTGACATTACAAGATTTTGAAAAAAAAAAAATACAAAATTTGAAACAAAAACTCAAGGAGGAAACCTAATCATAAGATATTAGCCTCCTCCTTGTTACAACCCAAGAAAATACAACTAAATCTCTACTAAAGATTAAAGCCAAAAACCAAATAAAAACAATTTTTAATGAAACAAATTATAAAGATACACATGTGAAACATATACCAACATTCATAGATCCCTAGGTGCCATATTTCATTATGCAAACTAATTACATGAATAACCTAAATCAAAGAACTAAATTCACACCCAAACACACAATCTGTCTCAGATACCAATTGTAGGCGTAATTGGATCTGCGGAAGCATTAAGATCTTTTCGGTTTGGAATACAATAGATCATCATGATTCAAATTTACCTCTTATAGTATAGGCCCACAAGAAACATCCCTTGTCTAGGTTCAATGCTCATTCTCGCCTTTGTTGCCACGAGATGACCTCTGCAAAGACTGGCCTCCTGAGCGTCACAACATGAACCTCCTTGTTTAAGATTACTTCTAGTAAATCTTTCAAGCTATCTACCAAGAGGGACGGGATCGTGTGTGGGCACTCTCTCACTTTTAGAAAAATGACCTTACCTCAGTCAATGCAGCTACAGAAGACCAGAGGATGATGACTAAAAGTGGAGAATATAAGGGTAACAAGAAATCCTAGCCCTAAGCTGATTAGGCTCTTCTCACATAATAGGCCCAATTGAGCTTTAAGTGAAAGAGCATAAACCTAACAATCTCCCACTTGCTCTTGAGTACAAACTAAAGCTCAAAGCTCAAGACCATGTAACTCAATTGCCCTCATCGACAGAAAATACCCCATCCCTTGTCCTAAGCTAGCCTTGGGATCTACCATCTATTATTAATCAAGCTCATAATAATCAACGAATAGTTATCTAATTCGATTCTACTCCACTAATAGCCTGAACTTTAACTCTAAGATTAATAATACATATAACATGAATATGCATAACCCCTTTGTAGAATGTCAATAATTCATTGATGAGTTTTATGTCACTGAATCAATTATTTATTCCCTTGACTGTGATAGTTTCTCCAATAGCTTACATGCACTGGCCAGTATCTTCAATATCCAAGTACAAAAAATATATAAAAGGGACATATCCTACAAATTTTATGTTATTTTTCTAATATGGTACCAAGAAACCCTAGCCTTAAACTGTTTGGCCTCTAGACTTGTTGAACTCTTCTCACACTATCGGCCCAATTGGGCTTTAAGTTACCGAGCATAAACCCAAAAATATAAATACTTTTAATAATTAATAGAACAACTATTAAATGTATAACAGATAATGGTTGTGTTTTTTTTTTGTAATTCAATATTGCTTTATGATTTTGTATATGATAGTTTTCATATATATTTAAAATTTAAGACTCGTTTATTAAAATATTATAAATTTTAATGAGTATTTAATATGAAGTATTAGTGGTCAAATCATCCTTCTTCATTAATCTTGCTTTTTTTTAAAACCAAAAAAAAAATTAAAATAATTTTGTATCCAAAGTAAATAAGTAAAAATGTATTTATCTTAAATTTTAGTGGTTGAAAATCCCGGTACATTTGAAATTCAATTAACAACAGATTCATTTTTTATTTACTAACTTCAAAAATAAATTTACTTTAAAGGAACTTTATCCTATTTTTTTTTTTTTTTTTTGGTACATTTTATCCTACTTTTCAATAATATAATGTTTTGTTATGAGTTTAGTTTTGAAATATTGTTAACGTAAAAGAGTTTTATACTATCATTAAATGAGTTATTTATATTTATTTCACAAGTTTTACATTTCGTCCCATTGGTAACACAATTAAACTCGGTAGATACTTTTAATTCAATTTTAGATGTTTATATTTAACAGTTTTAATTTTGTTTGTGATAGGATATTGTGACACATAAATAATGTTACGCACAATGTTACGACCACATCTTAACCGTTGATTTCTGCCAATCAACGGTTATTATTTATTGCGAATTAATAATTAATTAATGAGTTTGATTTAAAAAATGACAACCGTTGATTGGCCGAAATCAACAGTTAAGATGTGGTCGTAACATTGTGTGTAACATTATTTGTGTGTCACAATATCCTGATATAAATAAATCAATGATTAGATTACCCGTAAAATTTTTATGTTATTTGCTTCCCAAAGGTATACACGCAGAAACTTTAGACCTAGAGAAAGCAGAGGAATTGTACAAGAACAGAGAAGATGAGGCAGAAAAGAGTATTCCAGAGAACTATCGCACATGTTATCGCTTCTTCCGTGGACTGTTGGGTCAACTGCCATTCATTGGTACGTGAATTACATCGATCTCACATAGTCAGAGTCACATGCTATTTTCCTTTTTTTCTTTTTTTTTTTTTTTTTTTTTTTTTAACAGGAGAGGTTATCATCGTTTTTTCCAAACAACTTTTCGTAATGATTTTTGGAATTAAGATAAGTTATTTCCAGTTACAACAAAATAATATCGTTTTGAGATTGAAAAAAATATTTGTAATTTTAATTTATTCTAGCGTTAGATAGTCTTTATCTTTATAATTTTTTAATTTTTCAACTCTAAAATGATATTATTTTGAGCTTACTAAAAATAACTTATCTTGTTGACTTACGGAGGGAGAGTTTTTTCAGTATTTCAGATTACCTAAATCCTTTCTAAAAAAGATAAAAATTTGGAATTTAGAGTAGAAAAAAGTATAGATTCAAATGGAATAAAATTTTTCCAATTTAGGAAAAAGGATTACCGAATTCGGTATTCATGTATAATCCAAAAAATATCGTAACTGAGGCATAAAATATATACAGGAGCAGAAAACGTGCGAGGGGAACTAGAAGTTGCACAGAAAGATCGAGTATGTAAAATATCAATGCCAGAAGATTATGGTGGCGAGCGTGTACCGCAAAATTATAGTACCTGTCTTCAGTTTGCGAAGTTTGCATACATGTATAGTCTTGGCATTTCAGGAGTGGGTATGCCTCTTCTCCAAATTGATTTCTCTTGATTTTTAACTTGCTTTGCTACATAATTCAAACTTTGATCATCCACAAAACGTTGGGGTATAATTGACTAGCACGATTGCTCTTGTTCCATGATGCATGTGTTCTTAATTCATTAAGGTATTGAGAATATGAGGAAGATGAAGCAAAAACACAAATGGAGCGCTCAGCTCTTGAGCTTATTTATGGAACATCCCCATGAGTCCTACCTGGGAACTGGGGGTGCACCAGCACGAGATGAGAGTGATGAGGATGAAAAAGATTTCATCAAGTTTGGGAAAGGTATGTAAATTATTCCAATTGTATGGGAATTAATTCTCTTTATGTCTTATTTCAACATCATGATTAGATTACATGAAAAATCTCACTCATTCGTTAACGGGAAATAATTTTCTTATGTTAGTAGGAAAATGCTTATCTTAGGTTGTAGAAACAAGATTGTAAGTGGGACCCATAGGTAAGAGGAGAGAAAAAAAAAAGAAATGGGACTCAGCTAGCTTTTGTGTGTGTAGGAAATGTAGTTATCTTATGTAAAAGTAGATAAATATAACCCTTCATTAATAGATTAATAATAAGCAATTAAAGTAATCATTATTGTGACCATTAATCTCTTGATGAATAGTTGAGATTTATCACATTTTATAGCTTGTAGAAATAAGACAGAGGATTAATCATTCCCAGATTAATCATGTTCAAAATCGAACCCATTATAAGAGCTCTCCCAAGATCATTTTTTCATTCCAAACTGAGACATCTGGTTAAGTAAAACAAGCTTTTTGAAGAAATGACTATTGATTGATATCATTTAATTTACCTTATAATAACTTGCATGATGTATTTAAGAGGGCAAGGACAAGCAGAGTCAAACTAGCACAATGCAGGAGAATCAGCAAGCAAAAAACAAAGTTGACAGTGAGGAGACAACAATTATAACTGCAATGAGGAAGGGCATACCTGAAATTGTGAGTGAGATTCTATCTAAAATACCAAAGGCCATACAAGAAACTAAATCAGAAAAGAGAAAAAAAATTGACGGAGAGGAGACAGCGCTTTTGGTTGCAGCAAGAAATGGCATAGTTGAAATGGTGATTGGGCTTCTATCTAAAATACCAAATGCCATACATGAAACTAACTCAGAGAAGAAAAACGTATTGCTTGTGGCAGTGGAGAACAAGCAACCCCTTGTTGTTGAGGCATTAAGAAATTATCAATTTGGTGAGGAGAAATCGAACGTAATCTTCAATAACCTAATGCTAACTGATGATATCCATGGGAACACCATGTTACATTTGGCAGCAACACCAGGTGAAAAGGGTTGGCATATCGCTGGGGCTGCCTTGCAAATGATGTGGCATATCAAATGGTTTCAGGTACATAATTATAATACTAGCATGAGTCCAACTCCAACTTGACCTTATATAAGATAATGTACGATTAATTCTTACACTCATTATTAATAGTTGATTTTTCTTCTATCTAACATTTCTAATTCATTGGAGATGAAAGTTCACTTGAATAGTTCGATCTGAGTGAAATCATAGTTATCAAATGCGGATTGCGGCATGTCACGGCCAACCCCAAAAAACCCTATAGCGTTATAGCGGGTTACGGTTGCAGAAATAACAGAATAGATATATGACAGAAATAATGACAAAATTTTTTTTTTTTAAAAGGCAGAGATAACAGAAGTGACAAAGAGACATAGATAGACTAAAAAACCTTTAAATTTTTTCCGTTACACATTTAAATTTAGGATAAAATTGACATTTTGCTTTATAACAGCAATATGGCCGCAAATGCGTTGCAATGACCACTATTGCGTTCCGGTGCGACGCTGCGCGGTTTCTTGCAACGAGGCACTGCAACGTCCATACGGTACGGCTCGCGGCGCTATTGCGGTACAATTAACTACTATAAGTTAAATCAACCGTTAATAATGAGTGTAAGAATTTTTATTTTCACACAAGTGTAAATTGATCCCTCTCCCAATTTAAATATATGGTACATTGATTTTTTCTTCTCCCCTTTTTTTTTTTTTTTGTAAATATCAACCGGGGTTCAAAGTCCTAATAGATCCAATTAATATGATTTCGGATTTATGTCTCTTCACCCTTTCTCAAGAATTATAACTCTTAAAAAACAAATTCACTATCCTTAGACAGGTCAAATCTCGAGATCTATCTCATCAGTCATCACCACCGTCGGCAAATCTCTTAGTTTGTTCTGAAGAATTCATATAAGAAGATTGCTGCTATCTAGCCCATAATTATCCGTCACTCGTTTGCATTGTCACACACATATTAGTAGCTGAGTAATTTGATTTTTTATGTTTCTCAATAACATAAGACATATATGTTCATCCATTGAATCTACCATATGGAGCAGTATATTAAAGAACTAGTGCCAGAGCATTTCACTGTTAGAACCAACGACGAAGAGAAAACAGCATGGGAAATCTTCAAGGAATCACATAAAGACCTCGTCAAAGATGGTGGCTCATGGCTCAAGGACACATCCGAATCTTGCTCAGTAGTGGCAGCTCTCATAACTGGTGTTTCATTTGCTACATGCAGCTCTATCCCTGGTGGTAACAAAGGTGATACAGGTGAACCTGCATTAGAAGGCAAGCCTGCATTCGAGGCATTTGGTATATCTTCGGTGTTTGGCCTTTGCTTCTCTGTCACTGCACTGATAATGTTCCTTTCTATACTCACTTCTCGAAAAGAAACCAAGGATTTCAGGAAGGATTTGCCAATTAAGCTTTTTCTGGGGTTGAGTTCTCTTTTCTTATCAATTGCTGCAATGATTTTTTCTTTCTGCTCTGGCAATTTCTTTGTGATTGAAAACAAATTCAAGGAGATATTATTCCTCATTTATGGAGTCACTTGCTTGCCTGTGTCTTTATATGCTGTAGCACAATTTCCACTATACACTGATCTTCTCAAAGCTATCATGAAGAAAGTGCCACAGCCAAGTGATAAAAGTGGTCATTTATTATAGAGGTGCTTCTTTTTTATTCTGTTGTAAAGTGTGATGAATTGAAATTGTGTTTTGCTTGTTCAAGTAACAATAACAATGGCTTTTGTACTAATATTGTTTGGAGCATTATATGATGTTGGATTGTGATTATATATAAGTGAGTTTGTATATATTATCGTGGGCTATTTCAATGCTTAAAGCTGACATATTATTGTTGCATGTCTACCCTTGATTTATCGGAACTTTTCTTTCTAATTAATTGATAACTAGCTACCGCAATGAATGCTTTGATGAAAAGTACTAAAAAAAATATGAAACCCCAATAAAGACGACGAGATATGAAGGCTTGAAAACGTGTCTTATAGGTTTAAGGCCAAAACAAGGAAAAAGTAGGTATCTCAAGTTTTGTTCAATATATTGTCTTTTACACACCATGGACGAAACAATCCAGGTTTACGTGGTATCATGCAAAGAAAGAAAAAGACAAAAAAAATAGTATAAAAAAAAATAAAAGATAGGAAAAGTACTGAAGCGGAGGATTTTTATTTCTATTCTCTGACATATATTAACTGATGGAAAAGAAAAAAAAATTAAACAAAGGAAAAGAATGACAATTTATATAAATAAATTTGAGATTACTATATATTTTTTATTCAATAAAACTAATTTAGTTGAAATATATATTATTACATTTCCCACTCATTCCTCGCAAGGGACAATGTAAAATATGACTCCTATATAAAATGCACCCATCCAACTCTCTTTATTTTAACTAAAAGTTTGATTTAATGGAAGGCACGTCCTTTTGCAATATCAGAAAGACTATCGACATTAGTCAGTTTACTCTGGAATTATATATCACCTATCATTCAAAAAATTCAACTAAATATGTCAACTCTATTTGTGACATCTAATGTAAAGGAACAGTGACCAAAGTGTCACTGTTCCCCATCTTATTTTCCTAAATGTCACGCCAACAGTGTTATTTTCCAATATGCCACGGGGACAAGTTCGCTGGGTAGTGTAGCGAACTCGATGTGCTGATGTGTCACATTTCTGATGGACACCAAGATCGCTGGTGTCAGTAGCGAACTCTGAAGCAATTAATGCTGACACAAAGAACAAGTTCGCTGCCACATAACACATAGTTCGCTGAAGGGCGTAGCAAACTATGTGCCTTCCAAAATTTTGAAATCTGATCAATTTACTTGTTTCTTTTTGTTGCACGGCTTTCGAAGAAAAACAATTATATTTCTTGTTGAATCATGCTATTGTTTGATGGGAAATAATTGTCTCATTTTACATGAGATAACTATCTCATGTTTCTCTCACATAAAAAGTTATGACATCATTTTTTCTTTTTTCTTTTTTTAATGGATGGTGGGCTCTACCATATTATGTATCTATAGTAGGAGATACTTATCTCCTACAACATGAGAAAAATAGAACCCTTGTTTGATTATGTGTGCAACTTTCGTTGCAGGTAGGAAAATAGGCTATATAGCAGGCAAGGCGAAGACGCAACGTCAAAGGCTATGGCAGCAATGCCGCAATAGTTACAGTGGTTACTGCAGAACATACGTGTATCAACCACTTTGTTGAATTATTTTATATTATACATTGATATTATTTGGGTGCTGATTTTTACATGCATGAATTTATTATGCTATTTTTTGGTTTATTTTTGTTTTGGATTTTGTTTTTATTTTTTAATACAAGAAAAATATATGCAACCTGTGTTTCGATTTTGTATATTTTTGAAAGGATATTATTGTTCGTCAATAAATATATTGGCCGGATAATATTTTAAAATTAACTAGTACATTCAGTAATAATATTCATGCTGCATTATTATTTAAGTTGATATTTTATTTATTTGTTTGTTTTGAAAATGATATCATGCAAAATTCTTCTGGTCACCGTCCCAAAAATTCATCTTGTGCGCAAAAGCCGAAAACAACGTAACCAGTATATGCAACAAATCCATAATAGCGTGATTCAATGTGAAATATAATTGTTTTTCTCGAAATCCGTGCAACAAAATAAAAGTTCTGAAAGGCACATAGTTCGCCATCCCTCTCAGCGAACTATGTGTACGTGAGACACCACTCACATCTAGTTCGCTGCCACATGCAGCGAACTTATTCTTTGTGTCAGCATTAATTGCTCCAGAGTTCGCTACTGACACTAGCGACTTTGGTGTCCACCAGAAACGTGACACATCAGCACACCAAGTTCGCTACACTGTGTAGTGAACTTGCCCCCGTGGCAGATTGAGAAATAACACTGTTGGCGTGGCATTTAGGAAAATAAGATGCAGAACAGTGACACTTTGGTCACTGTTCTTAATGTAAATTAGTCAGATGCCTTTTCAGGGATCTAGAACCTGGCTTGCCTTACCAATGTAAGAATAATTTGCATATATATATATATATATATATATATATATATATGGGAAAAATGTGTATAATTTTAAAAGATGTAAAGTTGTGTTATTTTAAGAGAGAGAAAGAGATAGATAAAGTAGGAGAGAGAGTTGACAAAAAAAAATAAAGGTGTGGGTCCCGCCTCTTTGTGAGAGTGAAAGGATGTAAGTTGTGTAATTTTAAATGATAGACACTTTTCCCTATATATATATATATATATATATGAGAACGGTTATACTTACCACAAGATAAGTTTACCACCCTTACAATCAATCTCCTAACCGTTAGATTAAAATTAAATCCAACGGTTCATAATTATCCCTTATAATCCTAATTTTTACTCTCTCATCCCCCCCCCCTCTCTCTCTCTCTTCAAATTCTTTGAAGGTGAGTTCCCGTTTGTTGCCTGGATCTACGGTCCACGTTGCTCGCAGAGGAAGAAGCTCGTGGCTGCCAAGTCCATCTTGTTCGTACCTATAAAATTAAAATTAGGAAGAACTCAGGAATGACGAGCACAACGCATTTATTTCTGATTTCTGATTCTCCATTAAAAACAAAAGAAAAATTAACAAAAGAAAAACAAAAGAAATTGGTATGTCTAATTCCAAATTCTCCATCTTGTTCATACCTATAAAATTAAAAATTAGGAAGAACTCAGGAACGACGAGCACAACGCATTTATTTCTGATTTCTGATTCTCCATTAAAAACAAAAGAAAAATTAACAAAAGAAATTTGTTATGTCTGATTCCAAATTCTCCATCTTTGTACCTATAAAATTAAAATTGTTATGTCTGTGTATCTTTTATTTCTGATTCTTCCATTCTCCGTTAAAAACAAAAGAAAAATTAACAAAAATATATATATATGATGATTGCATTGCATCGTTATATCATTTCTCACTTTCCTTGATTCAATATTGTTATTAACACCTGCCTTTCGTTTTTCTTTTTTCTTTTTAATTTTCTTTTTTTGCACTGTAAATGTTTGGAAGAATTTGGTGCTAATTTTAATCTCATGCAGATCCCAAACCTAGAGGGAGAGAGAGAGACAGAGAGGGAATGTGAGAGTAAAAATTAAGATTATAAGGGATAATTATGATCCGTTGGATTAATTTTAATCTAACGGTTAGAAGATTGGTTGTAAGGGTGGTAAACTTACCTGGTGGTAAGTATAACCGTCCCCTATATATATATATACATACATATCAATCAGAAAAATATTTCTACAATTAATGCAGATAAGTTATTTGCAGTTAATGCAGATAAGTTATCTGCATTTATTTCCAAAACGACGTCATTTTGGGATTGAAAAATTAGAAAATTATAATTATAAAGACTATATAACCCTGAAATAAATTAAAATTACAAAAACACCATGATTTCCACTCCAAAACGACGTCGTATTGGACTTACTGCAGATAACTTATCTGCAGTAACTGCAGAAAAAATGAATATATATATATATATATATATATATATATATATATATATATATATATAGGGCTTAACATTTCTGCAGCAGCCGTAGATAGTGTTATCTACAGCTGACATAGAAAAGTGGACCCCACGGCTTTAAAAAAAAAAAAAAAACTCAGGATCCGGACGCGGATCCTTGCTTGCTGTAGGTACAGCAGCTGCAGAAATCATTTTGCCATATACGGCTTAACATTTCTGCAGCAGCCGTAGATAGTGTTATCTACAGCTGACATAAAAAAGTGGACCCCACAGCTTTTAAAAAAAAAAAAACTCAGGATCCGGTGCCGTATCCCAGGATCCGGACGCGGATCCTTGCTTGCTGTAGGTACAGTAGCTGCAGAAATCATTTTGCCATATATATATATATGGGTTTGGTGTTTGTCATTTTAAATGACATAAGTTATGTCATTTTAGGAGAGAGATAGACACAGAAAAACAGAAATCATGGGAGAGAGAAAGTGGGTGATTTTTTTTAATTTAAAATTCAAATTTTCTGTGTCTGTATCTATGACATAACTTTCTGTCATTTAAAATGACAAACACTTTTTCCATATATATATATATATATATATATATAGAGAGAGAGAGAGAGAGAGAGAGAGAAGAGGGGTTTGAAGGTCAGTCATGCTCATGCACAACTTTGCGAAGATTAAAGCCAAAATTGAATAAAAAAGTAATCCATTAAGCAAATTACACAGTTCAGCTAAGTGCCAAGGTTAGGTGCCCGGGTTGACACTGGTGGGCCATGAGAGTATCTCCACTGGTTACAGGCTGAGCATTTCTCCAACTTTACAGTGTTTTCCAACGTACAGAATTTACAAGACCAAGTGTCGTACTTGGTATTAACATCTTTTGGCTGTTGCGTGCCGCACAACTCACATACGGGAGCCAAAATCTGCGTTGGTCCAGCATCAATCACATGCATTAGAAAAGGCATTATGCTACAAAACCACAATAAATTTCAAGAGTAAACTATACCCTAAAATATATATTACTTATACTTGGTAACAACCCGAAAAAGAAAAAGTCTGCAATGAATGAATGCAGTATATTTGGATGCTTACTTTATTCAACAGAGTGCACATTGGACACTCCCACATTGCAGGTTCTTCAGAATGAAGTGTTCTATTATCACCAGATAGTAGCCCAGATTGACTTAATAAATTTTCAGAACTAGATCCTTCTTGAGAATTGGATTGAGAATGTGAAATGCTTTCTAATCCAAAACATCTTCGTTTAGATCCAGTCTTATGTTCAATGACAGTTCCAATTTTTGATGTATCCACAGTCAAATCTACAAATTTAGGACTACTAGACGAGTGAACCGGTAAACTTGAATCTGTATCACGACTTCTTTTTCGAGACATCAGATCCAATGGTAGAGTATATTTGGATGTTAGGTTTGAGTTTCCCACATTTTTCCCCTTGTGTACTAGATTCTCAGCAGGTTCATGGTTAACATCTTCATCATCCGAATGTTCACAAGATTGAGAACCACACCATATATCATCCTGTAATCTCCTTTCTGCAGCCATTGCAGCAGCTTGTACTGGACTAAGTGCCTCCATTATAACACTATCACCACCCAGACGTTTTGGCCCAGATGGAAGACGAGACCCCAATCGTAATCTCTTTTCGGACGCTGCTAGTGCAGTTTTACGGAGAGACAAAGGCGGAGGTTGCCGTGAATAACCACCTAAACGCCTTCCTGGAAGGTCAAATCCCTCTCCTGCGCCAGTTATTCCCTTAGCCATCAACTCTTCACATTCCTGTGTACGATTAATAAAATGGATACAAGAAGGACAAATAAATAAAAGCAAGAGCATGATTATAATAACTCACTAAGAAGAAAAACACAGTTTTCTGCTTAGAATTGTCAGCTGGAAACAAGTATTTAGAACAATCATAAGCAACAGTGAACCGATGTTTCAACTTTCCAACCATTATTTAAATAAAAACTGGCCTATTGAAGTATATTGGTTTTTAAAACAAAAGTAAATAATTCATCAAAGAGAATGTTTCATGGAGAGGATGCTGTAAATATCTATTTAGCTACCTGCGTTTCCTAGTATGACCAGTTGTTGGAGGTAAGTTGCTAGGAAAATATAGTTCTATCCTCCTTCTATTTCATTTTCTTTTATTTATTTATTTATGAATTTCATTTTTATTAACTTCTAATATTGTTTGAAATCTTAGCTAATAAAAATGCTCAAAGAACAATAGAACTTCTCATCCATTAAAATCAATAATCTGAGAACTTCAGTATCTTATATGTAAATCATAACAATCTGATGATCCTGATCCTTGCATAGAACAGGAACTCTGATAATGAAATCCATGGCTAATATCTTTTTTATGTGGCAAGAAGGTGAGAAACTTAAGCCTTAAACAAGAAAATCATTGGATATAAAATGCACTTGAAATAAAGTGTGACAAATATAGCCCCTATAAAATCCAAAAGGTAATTGTCTGAAGCAAAGAAGGCACATTTCAAGAGGCAGTAAATCTAGTAATGATCATTTTAACAAAATCAAGGGAACAAGGAGAACCTTTCTAAGTTCATCCCAGAGGTTGTAGAAGTTAGCATTATGAGGACCATGGACATTATGACAAAGCTCATGAAGCATCGTATCCAGAACTTGATCAAATGGGAAGAAGTCCCAATCTCTGTTTGGTCTTCGGAGCCGCAACTTCACGTGTATACCAGCTCCAACATTCAACCCCAAGAGAGACGGATTGCTTGGGCTGCAATCATGTGGACTAGTTCTTTAGACATTCCACAAGAAGTAACAAAAAACGGCAACACAAATTACCTATGTCAAAATCAATATTCATTACATTTCATTTCCCAAATTGAAAAGCAATTTGGGATGTTTAAGCAAAAGCAGACAGCTGCATAAGCAGCAAGACCGATGTTTCTATTCAAACTATTCTATTTTGATTAGCAGAAATTAAAATCATAACATGTTTTAAACAAAAAAAAGAGGTCTGAATCTGCCTTAAAAATGTTTTATGTTACTACAACCCCTTCTGAGAAAATAAAATCTGAACTCAATCAGATTTCAATATAATCAACAAGTACATAGACTGAAATTCATCACCAACTCCTCAAGCAAAAAGGGGTCACAAAAGCTGTTAATTTTTTACTAAAAAATAATCAATGATTAGAACGGTGGTTTTCACTCCAAGATGAAAACTTTCATCTCTCTAACTCCATTGCTTCTTTTTTTCTTCATTACCCATTAACGAAAACAAAAATGGGAAGTGAATAGCACGGAAAAATGAGAAAGAGAGATAGAGAGAGAGGAAATTTTGAATTACCAGAATTCAGAGAGAAGCTTGACCCTCCATTTGTGTTTACGCATGATGGGCTGCACCTGTTTGGCGATCTTCTCCAACATCTTGGTGGCTTCTTCTTGCCCGGGCTTCCTCTTCAGAGCTTTGATTTCCCAAACCTTGTTGAGGTCGCCCAAGTTCATCGTTCCGAACCCTATAATCCCGAAATCTAGAAAAAAAAATATTAATTGAGGGAGATGAAGGAGAATCAACAGTGAGGCATTGAAGAATCTGAAGAGAAGGGTGATGATTGGCTGCAGATCGCAGAGAATTTGATGCGATTGGTGAAGAAGAAGAGGGAAACTCCAAACTACGACGAAATGATAGCCTTCTGTTGAGGTTTGATACCCCCCAATTTCAAACGCGCCAGGTTGGGTGGGATTTTGAATTTTTTCACATGTGGGGCATCGTCTTCCAAAATTAATATTAGAAACAAAGATGTATTATTTCCAAAAAAGGAAAAAGAAACAAAGATGTATAAAATATCGGGAAGATCACTATCTTATATTTTAAGGGGCGTTTTGTTGGGAATGAATTTTATGAATAATAGAGAAATGATATTCATAGAAAAATAGTAAAAAATGGTAGGAAAGTGAGTTTGGTAGGAGAATATAAAAAAAAAAAAGTTGTTTGGTTGAAAAAAATTTAACCTGAAAAATTAGGTAAATTTTATAAAGTCTATGTTTGGTTGTAGATAAATATAGATGGAAAAAAGTTGCTATTACGAAAATATGTCTGTTAATTTTTGTAATGTGTATCCCTGCAACATCTGCAGTTGGCTTTCCAAATCCAATTGCTTCCTCAATCTTCTCACCAACATCTTGAATGAAATCCTTTACCGTATCAAGGAATCCACCCTTCCCATCATCTTCCTTTTTCTTTTCATCCTTAGTAGATCAATAACTTGCTGAAAGAAAAACATCAACAATCAGGATCACACCCATTAGGCACTAGACACAGATACAAACAGATTATTCGCAATACAAAGTTACAATCTTTTGATCATCAGTTTCCAGTAATCAAAATGAAGGGTACCCAAAATCACAACTTAATCAACGATCACTTTCAAAGACACCAACCAACAAAATCCAAAACATAAAAACACAAGGTGAAGACCTGAGAACCCTTCTTCACCTACATGCAAATGGGTCGTCAGAGGATATACTATCTTCAGAGGATAGGGTCGTCATCTGCTTATTAGACAATGTGAAAATTTAGGTAGATAAGCGGAATACCACATCTAAAGTGGGAATATTTGCGCAACAATTTAGATCCAAATAGCCATGTAAATGGGTTACCTAGCAAACTGATTTAGGTGCACAAATTTGGAAGCTGGTCAACCAAACATGGATACTTTATAATTCCACTTCTAATTTTCCTATCTATCTCACCACAATCCTCCAACCAAACACATCCTGAGACAAACTCATTCTTGGGCAACTCTGTTGACGTGGCGTCTCCTCCTTCAGTTTCACTTTTGTGTTCACACTGCACAAATTTAAAAATCTTTCCTTCTTTGGTAAATCAGTGAATAAAAAAATTATAAAACTAAAACCAATTTTGAAAGTAGTTCATTCTTTGAAAAGTTTATGATTACTTACTGGCTCAAGTTTCTGAAGTTGAGCTATTCTTTAAAATTTAGCAGCCTAAGCCATTATTTCTGAGTTGTTTGAGGACAATCAAGAGTTTACTTTTGGGGTGTTTGATGGGACGAAAATTCGTTCTCATCTAAGCCCATTTTGATGGCAAAATGTCATCCGTTCCCTCAACTAATGAGCAACTTTAGCACTAAAAGAACATATTTAATATCTTTAAGACAAAAACATAGTGGGGAACGGATAATGACGTAATCCTTTGGAAAATATATAAAAAGGGGAACGGATTAAGAACAATAAATACACCTGCTTCACTTACTCAATCTCTCTGACCACTTTTCAGGAAACGTTGAAAAGAAGTTTCCATAAAGCATAAGCGATGCAGCCATCAAGCAAGAGGAAACGTGCGCAGCAGAGAATAAAGGTCTCCTAATGGCTAAAGAGGAAAGCAAGGCATGGGGATGGTCAGAACGAAAGACAAATCTCAACAATAACTGTCTCATCCAGCCACTTGCACCCTTCGAAGCACTGTTCACACCGCCTCTATCACGCAGTCAAGAAAACAAATCCAAGAGAATTACAGACTTTGCCATCCGCTCTTCTGCTATAAATAGGACGTTCCAGCACGAAGACAATCATCGAATTCCTTAAGAAGAGATCACTTAGTTTATTTTGTAGTTTTTAGTTGTACAGTTTTAACTTTAGTTAAGTGACAACACTTCTTCTTCATTCTGTATCACCCACTTAAGACTCCTCATGAGCAACAACCATATTCTCCACTTTTCATTTTGTTGTAATCAATTTGGTTTCATTTAAATACAAGTGTTATTTCTCTCCTTTCCATTCGTTATCTTTGAACGGAATCTCGGGTCTATGGGATTTCAGTTTGGAATAATTATGTTTAAACTAGTAGCCATGGGCTAAACTATATGTGGAATGGAAAAACTACAAAGTTCTTAAAGAATTATTTTTAAAACTCTTGTATTACAGCTTTTGTGTTTCTCTGGTTAAGTGAGCTATATTCATTGTGTATTGATGGGACGTAAATTCGTTCCCATCTAAGCCCATTTTGATGGCAAAATACCATACGTTCCCTCATCTGATGAGCAACTTCAGCATGAAAATAACTTGTTTTACACATTTGTGACAAAAACACAGTGGGGGAACAGATGGTAACATATTCTTTAAAATATATTAAAAGGGGAACGGACTGAGACGCATTTAATGCACCTGCTCCATTCATTTAATGCTTCTGTACACTTTGCAGGTAACGTAGAGTTAAAGACTTCTAAAAAGCAAGGCGGTGCACCAACTGAGCAGCCGGAAACGTGAAGAGCAGAGAATCAAGAGTTCTCATTAGCTGAAAAAAAAAGCAAAGCATGGGAAGGTCTGCAAACAACGCCTAATCATCACCAAACCCTGTTCCATCCAGCAATTCACGCAAGTTTCACACTCTGCTGCCACAGTCCCGTCCCCTCATTCATGCAACTAGCTCCAAAGGAATTACAGTCTTGTCACTCCTCTTCCAGCTATAAATAGGACCACCCTCAATCAAAAACATCATCGAATCCTGGAGGGTTTGCAGTCCGAAAGGAAGAGATCACTTAGTAGTAGTTAGTAACTTAGTTTAATTTTAAGTTGTAACTGTAGTTAAGTGACAACCCCTCTTCTCTTCTCTATAAACAACCATCAAGACTCCTCACGAGCAAATACCCATCTTTCTCCATTTTCTGTTTCTTTTTGTAAACTGTCTTTTAAATTAATATAAGTGTTTTTCTCTTCGTTCCAATCGTTATCGCTTGACTGAATCTCGGGTCTATGTGATCTCAGCAGTTGAGAATAATTATGTTTAAACTATCAGCCATGAGCTGAACTATCTGTGGAACGGGTAAACTGTGAAACTCTTAAAGAACTGTTTTCAAAACTCTTGACCGAAGCTTTTTGTATTTCTTTGGCTAAGTAAGCTATATTCATTGTGCGTCAATGGAAATTGGGTACATACTGAGAAAGGAACTTCCATAAGGAAGGGATGTCAGACAGCTTAGCCATTGGGGGAAGGTAGATGTCATGGCAAAAACGCTACTAGTCACCTTAGGAATAAGGGGCCAACTCGTCCATTTTAAGGTTCTGAACTAAGTACCTGTTGGAGTCAAGGGAGCCATAGGAATATGGAAACTTGTGAGCCATCTAGACCATGAGCTGAGGAATCAGAGTTGGTAGGAAAAGAAACTGGGACAAAGCCAAAAGGTGTTAAGTCTTGAGCAGAGAAAACAACCCCTTTAAGAGTGAAGCAGTGAATCTGTTCCTTCTGTTAAACTGTTTTAACCACTACCATGTTGTCTCTTGATTATAGTTATTTTTGTTTTAGTAGTTTTTATTTTATTTTATTTAGTACTTATAAAAACTCCAATGATTATTATCTCACCTTCTTCTAAACAGGAAGGATCACATACATAACGCAGCGAGCAACTGTTTGCCATCAGATTGAACCTACTGTTCCAGAGGAACGTTGTCAAGACAGTAGGGAACGTTTGACCAAACAGTTCATTTACTAAATTTTCTTCTCATTTTCATTCTTTATAAACAATGATAAAACAATAATTACCACTCTATCCTCGTGGAAACGATAATTTGGGCATTAATACTCCCTTTATTACTTGATGCGTGCACTTGCGCACTTGGGTTGGAACTAAGGGACGAATCTGTGTTCTGCAAGAACAGAGGAACGTCCCCTATCAGAACTTATATTTTTCCACCATCAGCAAACCACCCAACATGTATCAATGCAAATTGAACACATACTGAGAAAGGAACTTCCATAAGAAAGGGACTTCAGACAGCTTAACTAGAGGGGGAAGGTAGTCTTGCGGAAACAAGACTGCTGGTTGTCTTAGGAATAAGGGACCACCTCGTTCACTTGAAGGTCCTGTACCCAGTACCTGTTGGAGTCAAGGGAGCCATAGGAATATGGAAACTTGTGAGCCATCTAGTCCATGAGCTGAGGAATCAGAGTTGGCAGTGAAGAGACTGGAACAAATACAAAAGTGTTGAGTCTTGAGTAGAGAAAATAATTGTTTATGAATGGAGCAGTGGATTCGTTCCTTCTGTTATTACTGTTTTAAAACCATTCATACTGTTGTCTCTTAATTATTGTTATTACTTTTACTTTTCCTTGTTTTATTCAATCTTGTATCTACAAAACTCCAATGAAAATGATCGTACCTTCTTTTATGAAGAAAGATTTCATACATAACGACGCGAGGAGCTGTTTGCTGTCAGATTGCACCTACTGTTCTTGAGGAACGTTGTCAAGATAATAGGGAATGTTTGACCAAACAGGTCAATTAATAACTTTTCTTTTCATTTTCATTCTTTGTAAAATAGTATAAGGCATTAATTAGAGTTCTATCATTGTGGAACGATAATCTGGGCATTAACACTCCCATTTATTACTTGATGTGTGCACTTGCGCGCTTGGGTTGAAACTAAGAGAGCAACTGTGTTTTCTCTTAGTGAACTGAGGAACGTCTTCATCATAATACATATTTCACCCAACAGCTTTTGACCCAACAGGTATATTTTCACAACTGATGAATGATTTCCCATATCTTTATTGGATTGTGTTTTATGTGTTCTTATGTTTTTATTATTCATATGCCAGGTTACGACATACATTACTTTTGGAACCATAAAGTCAATTGAATCGGAATACAACTAGTGGTACAAGACCTGTAAGAAATGTTTGTATTCTGTTAGTTTTGATTTTGAAAAATGGTATTGTAAGAACTGACAAAAATATTGGGATGATTATTATCCGAAGTAAGTTATTATCCTTAACGTGTTTTGAATCTTAACATTTCAATGACAAAGTACTGCGCATTTCACTTATTCCTTTATGATGCATAACTAAACAACGGTTTTAATGTCTGGTAGATTCAGTATTCAAGTGAGAGTTGTGGATAACATAGATTTTGCATCCTTTCTTTTGTTCGATAGAGACTGTGTTGCTTTGTTGGGAATGAGTGTTGTTGATTTACGCGAGCATCATTTTAAAAGGATCTGATTCTAATTCCTCCTCATTTTCTTTTCATTGAGGTTCCTTTAAGAAAAATTAATTAATTAAATTAACTTTTTATAACATTTTGATGCAAGGTGGTGATTTGGATCATTATCCGGAAGAGCTTAACGTTCTTAATAACAATCCATGTTATTTAAATTCAATGTGAATTTAAATAATGAAGAGACACATTCTGCATCGTAAAACTATGTTTATCATTAAAAAGTTTATATACATGTATCTACAATTCAACTTACTTCTTTTAATTTATATGTATCAGGAAGTTTATTTATTTGATTTTTTATAAACTACATGTTAGTCTCTTAATCCTGATTATTTTCTAAAACCTTTTGATATTTTTTTTTCCTGAGCCTTCTTTCAATGGCTAATTCTTCATCTTCTGCAAAACGGGGAGCAATTGAGAAATAGAGATAGATGCCCCTGAAATCTCTTCCAAGGAATTTATTATTGTAGATTTTTGGAGTCACTAGTGTAACATTCTTAGAGTCTATTATAGACACCATTCACTATTAAGTTGCAAATCTCTTATCTATTTTATCTTTTAATTATTTCTTTAATAATTATGTCCTAGAAAATTTTATTCATAAATTTTATTCAAAACTTGCGTTAACTTTTACGAGACAAACAAACCGACTTCTCTTTTTCTCTATGCATCGCATGGTAATAAACTAGTACACACACACACACACACACACACATATATAGATAGGTTATTCTACCTTTATCTTTTTCTGTCTACCTTTACCTACCACTCTCCAACTCCATTAGATTAGAATATTAATAGGAGAGAAAAATAATAAAGGTAGTTGAGATTCTAATATAATGATGTTAGAGAATGGTAGGTAAAAGTAGGCAAAAAAAGAGGTATGTAGAATAACAGATCCCTACATATATATATAGGAATTAGTGTTTGTCTTTTTAAAGGACATAAAATTATGTCATTTTAGTCAAAACTATTATGTTTTATAGTAAGAGAAACAACTACACAATAGAAATCATGATGGGAGAAAGCGAAATATTTTTTTAATTGAAATATTAAATAAATAATAATAATTTTAATTAAAATGACCGTCCTTTAAAAGATATATATATATATATATATATATATATATATATATATATATATATATATATATGAAATCAATAATCTTCTAATCCAAACTTCAGATGAGGAATCTGAAAAAGAATCTTCTGAAGATTTAAATCAAATCCAAGAAGATGATTTATCTTCGAGTGAGGATTCACAATCCTCGCAGGAAATTAATATCCTGACTAAAGAGCAAGATCTCTTGTTCGAAGTCGTAGATTCAATCATTGATCTCCAAGAAAGAAAGCTTACTTAGCTAAGTTAAAATCTTCTTTAGAAACCAGTTCTTCTAAATCTAAAGAATTGTTGGTTCCTAATAAGTTTAATCTTAAAGATACTCTTAAAAAACTTGAAATGAGTATTACAGTCAAACCAATAATTGTTCAAGATCTTCAACACGAGATTAATCTTCTCAAAACTGAAGTTAAACTTATCAAGGAACAACAACAAACTCATCATAACATCCTTATTCAATTACAAAATGAAGAATCAACATAAACGAGAACGGAAAATACTATTTCTAAACAAGATGAAGACAAAAATCCTAAGGATGAATAATATTTAGGTATAATTGATCAATTAACAATTCAAAAATTCTACATCCCAATCAAACTTAATGTAGGTAACTTTGACCTTGAAATTGAAGCTCTATTTGACATAGGGGCAGATTCAAACTGCATTTAAGAAGGTGTAATTCCTACTAAATATTTTGAAAAAACTTCTGAACGTCTTAGTACTGCTAGTGGTTCAAAACTTCAAGTTAATTACAAACTTCCTAAAGCAATCATAGAAAATGATAATTTAAACATTGAAACACTGTTTCTCCTTGTTAAAAATTTCAAAAATGGAGTTATTCTTGGAACTCTGTTTATCAAATCTCTCTTTCCTCTAACAATCATAGTTGAAGGCATAATTACTTATCATTTGAACAGACCAATTCTTCTCAAATTTCTTAAAAAACCCATCATAAGAGATTTGAATTTCATCCATTACAAACAAAAACAAATCAATTTCCTTAAAGAAGAAATTTATTTTAAGAATATTGAAAATAAATTAAAGCAGCCTGAAGTTCAACAAAAAATCAAAGTCTTGCTTGAATAAATTCAAAATACAATCTGTTCTGATCTTCCAAATGCTTTTTGAAAGAGCATTTGGAGATTTGAATTTCCAACCTATTCAGATTTGCTACTCCTTTCATATCAGAATAGGTTTGGATTAGAAGATTCTTAGGCTCTGATACCAGATGGGTTGCAAAGGGAAATGTGTAAAATAAAAGCAAAGAAAGCAGAAATGGAAAGCAGGAAAGTAGACAGATTACTACATGAATTTTAACAGTAATTAATATGCAAAAATTAAAGGCATAAATAATTTTAAGGTGAAAACCCAAGCCGTATACAGTAGGCCGAAGTCAAACTTAGGTGGAAGGGTTGAGAAGAGAAGAGTTCATTACATAAGCAGATATGAAATGAAACTTTTATTCAAAATATAAAGATTGAGATTACAGTTACAAATTGAAAGAAAGGCAGAATACAATAGAAGGAGAGAAAACTCAGAAGTACCTCGCAGTCTCTCTCTAGACTATCTCTCTAAAACTTGGTAAATGAAAGGATGCCTACAACATTCTGAATAAATCCTATATATAGACAGAAAAACACTATTTCTACAGTATACAGTACAGGTCATGCAACCGGAACTATATATATATATATATATATATATATATATATATATATATGGGGTAAACATTTCTACAGCCACTTTAGATTTAAGGTTATCTACAGCCACCATTTTTAACTATGTTCTCCCGGGAGAACATAGTTATAATATTAAAGTTGTTTTTTTCTTTCTTCTTAGTTACTTTTTAGAACTTGTTTGCTGACGTGGAGAGAGAGAAAAAAATCAACTTTAATGTTATAATTATGTTCTCCCAAGAGAACATAGTTAAAAATGATGGCTGTAGATAACCTTATCGAATTGTAGGAAATCTTAGATTTATGCGGAAGCGGTTTAGGACCTAGTACATTGGTATGCTTACTGAATCATCATTGTTTCACAATTACCTCTCGGTGCGCAGGTCTCGTGTAGAATCTTCCCTTGTAGGATTCCTCTTCACGAACAGCTCACCTCAGCGCCGCAGCACGAACAACCTCCTTGAAGCTGGACTGTGGCAGATCTTCCAAACTATCTCTCGAGGAGGAAGGGGAAGTGTGTGGGCACTGATTAGATTCAGAGCTTGCCTCTTTCTCACAAAAAAGACCTTAGAGGCTGATGACTTAAGAGGTACTATTTATATGGGTTCCAAGAAACCCTAGCTCATTGGGCTCTAGGTTCCTTGGGCTCTTCTCATACTAATAACCCATTTGGGCTTTAGTAAAAGAGCAAACCCAACAATCTCCCACTTGCTCTTTTGGATACAAACTTGAGTCGTAAAACCCAAGATCATGTAACCCATAAGTCATCATCTATCCGAAAAATACCCCATCCCTTGTCTCGAGCTAGCCTGGGGACCTACCATTTGTCATTGATCAAGGCTCCTGATAATCAACGAATGATTATCTAATTCGGTGCTACTCCACTAAAAGCCCGAACTTGAACTCAAAGATTAACAACACTTATAACATGAATATGCATCGCCCCTTTGTAGAATGTCTATAATTGATTGACAAGTTTTCTGTAACTCAATCAATTATTTATTCCCTTGACTATTATAGTTTCTTTAATGGATTACATGCACTGGCCAGTGTCTTTAATATCCAAGTACCGAAACATATCAAGGGGACATATCCTACAAATTCCATGTTGTTTATCTCATAAATACCGATAATCAAATAATCTCACTCCCAAAATACCGAGTTATTGGCCGTCAATAGATCGAACCTCACCCGTTGGTAAATCAAAGAATGAAAACTATTTGATTACCTATTTATAATAAACTCAGGATTAAGAGCAATCACATAACTATAGTTAACTGGAGATTTGATACCTTATGACAGAAAAACAACCTTAATCAAATCTCTCCTTGATCCTTTCAATGTGAATGTTAATTCACACCAATATTTTCCAATGATTCGGACAAAACCATTTCATAAAATATTGCAGCCTAAATAAAGTGCCCAACTTTATTTAACAGCTGTGAATCCATTCATCAATTGTGAGAACCTATGATCATGTCCTCCATGAACGTATCCATATGATCATATACTCCACAATTTGATCCGGACCTTTATGTTTGTAAATAGTGCGCAAAATAAATAAATAAAACCTTATTTATGAAATTCAGAAAATTATTTTATTGTTTCATGGTCTTACTCCAAGAGCACAATGAAACCAATAACTCCCACTTGCTTAATGCAAGTCTGGGATCCTCTTAAGACCCAAAGAAGTAACATGCCTCTCGAACACAAGTTCAGGCAAACTCTTAGTAACTGGGTCTGCAAGATCCACCTCTAATGCTATCTGAGTTTAGTGAAAAACTCATAGCTCGAGGTTGATTTTCTTGAGTCAATATCGACTTGAAATAACTGAATATTTGAAAACTCAGCTTTTCAAGACTCCCACTAGAATATACCAGCATATAATCTCTCGTTCTCCAAAGATACTTGAGTACATGCTTAACAATAATCTAGTATTCTTCTAGGTTCAAAATGGTACTATCTCACTACTCCCACTGCGTGACAGATGTCTGGTTTAACGCCCAACATGATATGCATGAGTCTACCTTTGCCAAAGCATAAGATATCCTACTCATGCATTCTTTCTTCTTAGAAGTCTCTGGTTACTCCTTAGGAAGATGAATTCCACATCTGAGAATTATAATTCTTCTATTAGAATTCTCATGTTGAATTTTGGCAAGAGTTTTGTCAATGTAAGTAGCCTGAGGTGATGCCAACAACTTATTCTTCCGGCCTCATAAGAGTTTTATACCAAGAATATAATTGGCCTCCCCAGTACTTCCATACCAAAACACTAACTTAGCCAACTCTTTATGCTTGATATTACCTCCACGTTGTTTCCAATAAGGAGCATATCATCTACATAAAGTACCAGAAAAACTACTGTCTTCCGTTGAATCCTTTACATACAAATACACATCATTCATCAAGGTTCTCTCAAAATCAAAATTTTGATAACCTGATCAAAACTGATGTTCCAAGACCTGGATGCTTGCTTAAGACTATGAAATAGACTTTCACAACTTGCATACCGTGTGTTTCTACCCATTTGCTATAAACCCTTTTTGGTTGTAGTATGCAGATATCCTGACATCCAACTCCCAAAATTAAATCTCATAATTGAGACTTATAGCAACCAAGAGAATCTGGATAGACTCAAGCATGGCGTCTGGCGAAAAATGCCTCCAAGCTAGCTTTGAAGTTTTTCACCTTCCTGTCCATCCTCTCTTTGCCTTTTATGTCCACATGCACCTTGTTGGTTTTACCCCTCTTGGTGTTTTTACTAGGACCGAACGGAGTTGAAGTACAAGTATTTCATCTCATTGTTCATAGCTTGAGCAACACTTGATCAACAACATTTTCTAGTGCATTATCGTAACTAGTAGGATCAATGTCACTCAACAAGAGACAACTTGAGAGTTAACAAGGTTCTCTCCCACTACGAATGTACTGCACTAGACCTTGTGTATTTATAGGTAAAACAAAGAGTGGGTCAAATGATGGATCTTCAATTTCTTGAGGATCCGCTTATACTTGATATTGTTCCTTTACATGTGATACTAATATTTCTACTAGTTTCACTTATATATTATCATGTTGAATTTCCAATCATGGTTCTCTTGTTTGTTCACTTAGAGATATATTTATCCCCTCTTGAACAATCAAGGGAACAGTGGATGAAGCTTCTAGAGATTCTTGAAATTCTTGATCTGAGATAAATCTCATCAAGAATAACTTAACTTAAGAGCTTATAATTTCTTATCTAGTCCTCCTTTAAGAAAATCATGTGAGAGCTCACTTAGATTATCTTGTCCTTAAGACTAAATAAGAAATCAACCCTAGTTCTCTTAGGGTAGCCAAAAGATATGCACTCTTCCATACAAGATTCCATCTCATTTGACTGCTGTTGTAGGACGTGTGTCGTAGCACCCTAAATCCGAATATGGTTTGATCTGGGCTTGCACCCTTTCCATAATTCTTTAGGTGTCTTTACAACAAACTTTGACGGAACCAAGTTAAGAAGGTACATTTCCTTCTCTTAGGCATCTCCCTTGAACAACATTGACAAAGATGAATAACTGAACATGATCTTCACCAAGTCTAGAAATGTTTGATTTTTGCATACTGCAACTTCATTCAACTAACGCGTTCTTAGAGTTGACAGTTACGAAAATTATCCCCTCTTAGTAGGACCCTTTGACACCTCATCTGAGAGCCGTTAGATCAAAAAAGATCAATGGTGTCACATGCTTACAAATCAGAGTCGTTGATCATTTTTTATCTAATGGCTCTCAAATGGGGTGTCAAAGGATCCTATATATATATTAGATAGTTATTCTACCTATTTTTTTCTGTCAACCTTTGACAACCACTCTTGTAAGAACCCGCACCGTTAATTATAATTTTAGAAATTAAATAATAATTAAATGAGGATTAGTAAATGGGAGATTTAATTAATTTAATAATTTAAGTTAAAACATTTTTTTGTGAAAAGAATAAATATTGGGGTTTTGCGGTAAAAATGTCATAGGCAATATTCTCTGAAACTTAAAGATAATTAGCAATTATTATTCCATAAATTTTATGAAATTAATGACAATAAAATATTTATGGTAATATTAGTAAGAAATATTAATCATTGGGATTTAGTCATTTTCGGTGAAAAATACTGATACTGCGAGTATCGCAGTAGAAACAGCGGGTACAGAAAAATACCTAGAATTAAATAAATTATAGTTTTATGAGTCCTAAAATTTATAAGACACGGTGGTCCAAAATTATTAGAGATTTAAGCGCGTAAAGTGTGTGGGTTAGTACTGCCTGAGTTAAGTGAGTGTCCTAAATAGATTAAACCTACTCTCTAACTCTCATTTTTCCTATTCTCTATGTAGACTCCCTTCTCACACTTATCTTCATCATGGTTCCTCTCCAAGAAAAACACCAAGACACCATTTTCCCTCTTCTTTCCACCATGAAAACCTTGTAGACACTTGAGAGCAAGCCTTGTGTGGAAGAAATACCTCTTTCTGAAGTGTTATAGTAGCTGCCTTGTGAGGTTAGAGGACTGTTCTTCTTTGTTGAGTGTGTTGGAGGCATTTACACTACCATTGGAGCACCAAGGAGCCACTTTTGAGAAGAAAGAACTATCCTTGGTCACTCTATTTTCGTGCATTTTTCTTGGCAGAAGAGGAGTGTGGGTTTGTGACCTCTAAAGTCTCCCTTTTCCATTTTTTTGAAGCTTTGGGTATAAACCTTAACTCTTCTCTTTGAGTTTCTCTAAAAAGAATGGATTATTAACATGCAAAATGAAAGAACTAAGTAACCTTGATGAAAACTAGCATGAATATACATAAAATGGTAGTTTGGACTTTTTTTTTTGGAGTTACCCAACCCTAATTATCTCTTTGAGACGAGTTGGCTCCCTCCGGTATCCCCACGAGCTTCGACTTTTTGAGTCGGCTATGGGACTAATCCGGAGTGCGGGGGAACAGTGATGGCTAAAGGTTCAGCCCCCTAGTTTGGACTTTTGTTGTGGGTAAAAATTAAACCTTGTAGGAAAAACTCTTAAAAAATGTATTTTTGGAAAACTATCACAAAATATCCCGATATTGGAAAACCAATATCCGGATATTGATATCCCGATATGATATCTGGATATTGATATCCCGATATTCCCTCGGCAATATCCTGATATTTGGTCTGGACAACAACGAACCTATTTTACTAAAAATTTGATATCTCGAGCTATAGAGCTTCAAATTGAGTAAGGTTTAGACTTATGTGAAGCTAACAAATAGGGATACAACCCTGTAAATTTTTGTAGCCATTGGATAAGCATATTTCCCACAATTTAAGTTTCAAGCCACGTCTTGGTTGTTGGAAAGTCAATTTGCAGTAGTCATTTTGCGAAAAATATAATCGGAGTTATACAACTCCAATTGAGACATATAATATGTCGTTGAAAATATTGAGATGTCTAGTTTAAAAAATATTAAATTCATAGAATTTTTTATAAAAATTTGCAATTACAATTTTAAAAATGGTAAACAAGGTTTGTTGTGGTATTCTCAGTTAGAGTAGTTTCTTTTGAATGAATTTCAAGAAAATAACTTGTAAACTCTATTGTTCTAGTGAGTGGGGTTTTAAAAGTTATAGGACCCTAGGGAGTTGATCTAATTCCTCCCACCTTGAGTTGATGTCCCTACGTAAAGAATGATTACGTAAAAGACAATATTGAAATGAATGTCGTAAACAAGTATAATTGCTAATTGCCTTTATATTTTTGAAATAGGTTGTGATTTTGTGAGGGCCTATGATTGTGGTCCTTTGAATACTGAGAGTACATTGCATTATGTTGCGGATAAAGGTAAGCTTCGTATTCTCAGGGTTAATCCCTTGTTTGTTCCATCAAACTCTGTGGGGGTTTGGTTTATGTGCATGGTATATTTTTATGAAATGATATTACTTGGTGGATTTGGAAATGAAAGTTAGCATGACGTGTTGATATATATGTGTGGTGGTAATAGTATTACCCACACGGGGCAGGCTACGATCTGAGTGTAGGGCACAAGGGGGATGCCTTGTGTTTATGGTATGTTGCAGATGTGCATAGAGTATACCTTCTTTGGCCAGTATAATTGATTTATTAGCTATAACACACTATATATCTCACATGCTGCATATGATTTTATTATCCTGTTGAACTTATTATAACTGTAAGTGAACTTGAGGTGGAGTGATCCTTCGAGAACCCTAGTTTACTGAGATTGTTATCTCACCCTGTGTTTGAGGGATAACATTTCAGGTACTATGAGTATGATGTTGGAGCATCTCGAGGCAAGAGGCCGGATTCGAGTTGTTAGTATGATGTACACGCATTATGATCATGAGACATTTTGTTGTTGAGGCATGCTTATATTGACAGTATTTACTATGAGTATTTGTAGTGAGCATAGAGTGTGTCTATGCCATTTTGATGAGCATGTGTATATTTACAGATGAAAATGTATAGGTTTATGAGATTTATGTATTTATATTCATTTTGATCAAAGGATGTAATGATATATTGATCATGTTGGTTGTCATTTTGTAATATGATGTGTATGTGAGATCGCCTAAGCAACGAGTTCCTAAGTGTCACAATTTATGCATGTAATTGTTGTCTAAATCCCTTAAGATAGGATGATTTAGGTGTCAAGGAAGGCACTAGATAGCCTAATTAAACCACACATATGGTCAACACTTGTTGCATGCCTTAGGTAAGGACAACTAAGTACAAGATGAAGTGATATGGGGCAAAGGGTTGAATGCTAAATCCCCAACCTGAATAAAGATATTTGATTTCTCCACTTTCATAGAATATCCGGATATTGGTGATCTAATATCTGGATATGTCCGACAAATATCTAGATATTTTGGGCGAATAGAAGCAAAAATAAATGTTTAAAAAGAAATGCTTGTATACCTTATAGAATTTAAATTAGAAGGCTTAAATCCATCTCTACGGAGCATGGTGCTTTAATAAATGTTAAGGAAAATAAGAGTAGCTAAAATAAATAATTTAGATGTGATTGAATGTCTGAGTGTGTGGAATTGTTGAGACAATATGTTGGAAAGCGTTCTCCCATAGTTCATAATTCAAGTAGTGTGTAATTAAGCATAAAAGTAATTAGTAAATAAGGTAATTGGAAGAACAAGTAATATAGAATAAACTTAACTCGACATGCAAGTAACTATTATAAATTAATATAGAATGAAAAAAGTTTATTCACATTTTTACATGAGATTAATTATGAATTAAGATGATTAACTTTCGCATTTATTTGATTAATTAGTTACGCTTAATACCATTCTGATTTTAACAAACCGGGTCGACTTGGGGTG